>NW_011501528.1:29494-37943 GCF_000495115.2 Populus euphratica
TGGGGACCCCCCCTTTCTCTTGTTTTTTTACCCAGCCATATTCGGGAAAAAAAAGGACAAATTCAGAAAGAACTCATTTGATTTGTATTTCTTTTTGTTGTTATGTTACTTAGTTGTTGAACATATATATATATATGTTCAACAACTAAGTTACATACCAACAAAAAGAAATACAAATCAAATGAGTTCTTTTTGAATTTGTCTTTTTTTCCCGAATATGGCTGGCTAAACAATCAAGAGAAAGGTGGTCTCCATAGGCAGCTGTGGCATATTCTTGCCGTAAATACCTACATGCTCGAAAGGTATAATTATAACAAGATAATTACTAGCTACAATAAACAACAACATCAAAATTACAAGTCCTTGTTTGTTAATTTGCCCCACCAAGCAAGTTGCTTGGGGCCCTAATGATCCTAGTATTTTGTTATTCCATTACCACAGTAGTTTATATTATTTTTGTGCCCTGCATCCTGGTTGACTACTAAAGAAAATTAAAGCAACAATGAATACAAAAGGTTTCATGCTGCCTATCATTTAAAGACAAATAAAAAAAATATGTACAGAATATAGTAATGAAAGATATAAAAATCACTATAGTTGTGATACCAAAAGCCTATAAAGACATCTAAAACTGAGCATATTATACAAACAATGAAGCATCTTTCCTTTTTTTATTTGTTTTTTGTTTTCATTGTTTTTTTCTTTTTTGGTTTAATCTTTTTATGGGTTAATTCTATTAGATAAGTTTTAAATTGCAGTAGGAGAATAAAAATAAAAGTAAAAAGACAACAATGTAAAACAAGAAAATGCAAAGCTAATTTTAGAGTTTCTAAATTTTTTATTTTAATCCAAACATTTATTTTATTCAATTTTCATTTCTATGTCTAAGAAAATAGAGAGAAATTCACTAGAAAACAATGCTTGTCCTTTTGACCATAATCTGACTACCAAAAAGCAAGATATTTGTGTGAATGAGTTTCTCTTTTTTAGAAATGTTCAATAGATGTTGTTTTTCTCTCTAAACATGGAAAAACAGAGTAGATCTGAATTTAATTTTGATTGATTTAAATGATATTTAGGTGCTTTGGGGGTATGAGGTTATTTATATAAGTTTTCATGGTGTTTTAATGTGTAAAAATGAATTGAATATAAATTTTTATGGCAAATGTCTCCATGCCATAAAAAAAAAAAAGGTTTCTTTTGCTATCATAATGGTTACATGCTCTGCTCTCACCTTGAACAAAATTCTTAAAATTGACATAGATTCATGATTTCTCTCCTCACAACTTCTTAGGCTTCTCATCACCATGAATTAGTGAGTTAATTTTGCAATCTCTCTATATATATTTTCTATCTCCAGTTTTGAAACGTTTTTTTTTTTTAAGTAAATATTCTCATCCCTCTCTACATGATCTTATGTTATGTGATATTTTTTTGCCATGAATATCCAACAACACAAAGCAATTAACCACTAAGTATTGTTGAGTTTTAAGTTTTAATATCAATTAACATCGATAGAAACAAGACTAGAAATACAACAAGCACAAAAACAACATAGAATTTTGATCAATTGAATCAAAACATAAAATTTTATTACTAAATATTTTTTAAATAGTCTAAGACAAGATAAACAACACTATTTATACTGAACTTAGAATTAAATTTAATAAGAAAAATAAAATTTCTAAACAAAATAATTCCTAAACTAAAGAAGAAATATCATAAAGAAAAAAAATGTTTTTTGAAACTACATGGAAATAAAAAATAACTACAAAAACAGATGATTATTTTTCTCTGAAAATCCTCTGCATCACTCCTATAGAACTTATTGATCTCTTGTATCATGATCATGTAAGGGTGGCTAAATATGAACGCGTTGTTTGTTGGTTTTTTTTTTTTTTTTTTTTTTGTAGGGCATCATGCTCGTTAAAGAAACTACATTTTTTTAGTAAACATTGCTAGAGTAATATGCGAACGATGCTTTGATTTTTTCCAGTAACAAAGTGGAAGCGGATGCCACCTGAACATACATCAGCTTGGAGTTCGGAGCATATGGCCTTTGAAGTTCTCAAAATTAAACCAGGACTGGCTGTGTTTTCACTTTCTGGCTAGTGATACTCTTATTTGGGTTCCAACAAAGGACGAAGACATGACGCCATGATCATAGCTTCTAATTTGCTTCTAATTAACAGCGAATTCTCCCTCTTTTTCTCAATTTTTTTCAACCCTATCTGGAGAAAAACTCATATCCTCTACGAAGTATAAAATATTGAAAGATATTCTTTACAAGAAAAGTATCAGTATTTTCAATTTTCTATTCAAACTTTACAAGAAATGGGATGAGAGTATAGTCTTAATACATTTTGGAAATTAAATGAAATCATTTAATTTGTCATAGTGAAGGTTCCAAAACCTTTCTAAGTGGAACAAATCTATTTTTGATCCTCTTAGGGCAATCTTGAACACCCACCATTGTTGAATGATTTGCTCAATAATGCTTTATAAAACAAAGAACAAGTGGTTGAGGACTCCGGGGGGAGAGGAAACCACTGACGCATAAAACAAAAGTGTCATTTACGCGGAAACACACTAGTTCATTTAAGAATTTTTTCTCAACTTTCAATATAGTCATTATACTACTCATTATTTCAATTTAAAGGTCTGTTTAGAATTGTATTAATGGTTGAATTTCAAAGTACTTTTTACTTAAAAATATATTAAAATAATATATTGTTTTAAAAAATTATTTTTAAGATTATCATATTAAAATAATCTAAAAATATAAAAAAATAATTTTTAACCAAAAAAATTGAAATTGAGGGAACGCTATTTCAACTACTTTCCTGAACGCTTTCTAAGTCAAATTCATATTTAATTATGGTTTCCTCTTTAATTTAACTCTTGATTGAAACTAAATCAGTTCTTGCACATTAGCGTCATTTTTTATTCAGTCCATTGACTTTCAGTATATGTAATTTCTATCAATTTGACCTTAAAAATTATTTTTTCTTTTAATTTCACCTTGAATGAACTCAAGTTAGTTTCTCAATATTGACACCTTTTATACTTTCATTCTTAACTCTTCAATTGATGCAATTTCAATCAAATTGAGTCTAAAAAATTATTTTTCTCTTTAATTAAGTTTCTAATTAAACAAAATATAAACCCAGACATTTTCATATCCTTCATTTAGGTTATTGACTTGCAAAACTTCCTTAGTTTGCCTTTAATTTTATTTTTTTCTCTAAAATAAAGCTCTCAATTAATTTAAATGAACTTCAAAACAAATATTGATTATTGAAAAAAAATAAGACATGTATTTAGATGTTTCCCTCAACTTAAATTTTGTTATTATTATTTTTTTTACATGAATAAGTGAAGGTTGAATGTCAATTTCTTCAATAATAATAGGATTTCCTTCTTCATAAAGAAATTCTATAGCCTTACCCTAATTACTAGGCAAGTAAGAAAGAGTACAATGAGGCCTACAAGATAGGATCATTCTAGATATAGAAGGCATTCGCGACTGTAAAAGCTACCCTTAATACATTGAAAGCCAACTAAAGCAACAACATTGAAAGCCAGGCTTGATAATCTTTAGGCAACCAAATATAGATACGCATTCCTTATCCTTTATTATCTCTTTCTTTTTCTATATATTTTCTTCATCTTCATACATCTATTGTATTAAGCATTAGAGAATTTTCTATTTCTTATAAAAAATAATTTTTTCTTGCAAATTTTATAACCACTAGTCAAGTTCATTAACCAGCCCAAGATGCCATCGATGGAAGGTCCATTTTTTGTGTGAAGATTTTTACAACTTCATGAATGACATCATACATCATATGTGGAGAATTGAACGAAAAGCTATAATATTTTGAGTTTATTTATAATTTATTTTGAATGTTATCATTGATCTCTAAAAATATATGATTTGTCAAAAAATAAATTATTTTTTAAAACTAGAAGGCTTGTCAAAAAATGAAATTGGTCCCAAAAAATAAAAACTTGTTAAAAAATGATATTGGTCTCTTTTTAAAGAGAACACTTGTAAAAAATTAACATTAATCTCTGAAAAGAGACTTCATCAAAATTGTTAAAAGTAGGCATTTAAACTGAATTTGATTTTATAATTTTGACATCAATCCCTTTTAAAACAAAGAGACATTTCAAGAAAAAAAGAAAAAGTAAACCTCTAGAAAGGTACTCCATCAAAATTATTAAAATAAATGTTAAACTTGTATTTCATTTTAAAATTTTAACATGGTTCTCATTTAGAAAAGGAGACATGTCAAAAAAATAATGCTAATCTTTAAAAAGATACTTTGTTGAAAATGTTAAGAAAAAAAAAGAGCATTGAACCCATATTTGATCCACTCTGTTTATCATGTCACGAAAGATATTGCTCATGTTTGTTGGTTTTTTTTTTTTTGTTAGGCATCATGCTCGTAAAAGAAACCACATTTCTTTAGTAAACATTGCTAGAGTAATATGCGAACGATGCTTTGCATGAGTTATTGAACCCATATTTGATCCACTCTGTTTATCATGTCACGAAAGATATTGCTCATGTTTGTTGGTTTTTTTTTTTTTGTTAGGCATCATGCTCGTAAAAGAAACCACATTTCTTTAGTAAACATTGCTAGAGTAATATGCGAACGATGCTTTGATTTTTTTCAGTAACAAAGTGGAAGCGGATGCCACCTGAACATACATCAGCTTGGAGTTCGGAGCATATGGCCTTTGAAGTTCTCAAAATTAAACCAGGACTGGCTGTGTTTTCACTTTCTGGCTAGTGATACTCTTATTTGGGTTCCAACAAAGGACGAAGACATGACGCCATGATCATAGCTTCTAATTTGCTTCTAATTAACAGCGAATTCTCCCTCTTTTTCTCAATTTTTTTCAACCCTATCTGGAGAAAAACTCATATCCTCTACGAAGTATAAAATATTGAAAGATATTCTTTACAAGAAAAGTATCAGTATTTTCAATTTTCTATTCAAACTTTACAAGAAATGGGATGAGAGTATAGTCTTAATACATTTTGGAAATTAAATGAAATCATTTAATTTGTCATAGTGAAGGTTCCAAAACCTTTCTAAGTGGAACAAATCTATTTTTGATCCTCTTAGGGCAATCTTGAACACCCACCATTGTTGAATGATTTGCTCAATAATGCTTGAGTTAGCGGCACCAGTTTTCTTCCTTTTGCACGTGAATAATGGAGCAAGTATTAATATAAAACTGATGTATGAATGTAGTACAGCAGCAGCTGGGTAGGTTCATTTCTCAATAATTTCCATATAAAACAAAGAACAAATGGTTGAGGACTCCGGGGGGAGAGGAAACCACTGACGCATAAAACAAAAGTGTCATTTACGCGGAAACACACTAGTTCATTTAAGAATTTTTTCTCAACTTTCAATATAGTCATTATACTACTCATTATTTCAATTTAAAGGTCTGTTTAGGTTATGCTAATGGTTGAAGCTTAAAGTGCTTTTTACTTAGAAATATATTAAAATAATATTTTTTTAAAAAAACATTAAGCATTAGAGAATTTTCTATTCCTCGTAAAAAATATTTTTTTCTTGCAAATTTTATTACCACTAGTCAAGTTTATTAACCAGCAAAAGATGCCATCCATGGAAGGTCCATTTTTTGTGTGAAGATTTTTACAACTTCATCAATGGCATCATACATCATACGTGGAGTATTGAATAAAAAGTTATAATATTCTGAGCTTATTTATAATTTATTTTGAATAGTATCATTGATCCTTAAAAATAGATGATTTGTCAAAAAAATACATTATTTCCTAAAACTAGAATGCTTGTCAAAAAATGAAATTGGTCCTAAAAAATAAAAACTTGTTGAAAAATGATATTGGTCCCTTCTGAAAGAGAAGACTTGTAAAAAATTAACATTAATCTCTAAAAAGAGACTTCATCAAAATTATTGAAAGTAGTCCTTTAACCTGAATTTGATTTTAGAATTTTGACATCAATCCCTTTTAAAAAAAGAAACATTTTAAAAAAAATAAAGTGAATCTCTAAAAAAATACTCCATCAAAATTATAAAAATAAATATTAAACTCGTATTTGATTTTAAAATTTTGACATCATACTTATTTGAAAAAGGGGACGTCAAAAAAATAATACTAATCCTTAAAAAGATACTTTATTAAAAATGTTAAGAAAAAAAAAGAACATTGAACCCATATTTGATCCACTCTTTTTATCATGTTATGAAAGATATTGCTCATGTTTGTTAGGTTTTTTTAAGGTCATATTGACCCAGCTAGATCTTTTCACAATAAAAGAGAATATATTATTAAAAACAATTATTAAATATATTTATAAATAAAGGCAATAATAAGAAATGACATTTTTATATTGATAAACAATAAAAACAAATAGTATAAAAACACACAAACTTAATATAGTTAACTAAAACAAAGTATGCATATTTTATATATTTATATTATATGAAAATGCTCTTAAAATTCAAAAAAAAAATTAGCATGCGAAAAATTAAACACTCAATAAAAATAAAATTCAAAAAACAAATTAGCATGTGACACGACTAAAAGGTTGATGTCCTCTCGCAAGTGCAGGAGTATCGAAGTAATAAATAACCCGGCAAGACCGGGGTCGAACCCACTATTTGATGTGCCGTGAATGATTCAAAAATACACGCCAAAAAAATCTAACGAAAATAGATGAAGAATAGGTCTGGTTATGTTATTTTTCTTTGATGATTAGGCTAGATTATAGTGATTTTAAAGTAAATAAGATAAAGGATAGACTAGAATGAGATATTTTGATAAGTCGATCTAGAAGCCACAAAAATCAATATGGATTTTGACACCGCACTCTTTATGATTAAAGAGTGATACGTCAGGTAGGAGTCTTCAAAAAATCATTTTGGCAAAAAATGTTTATTACATATTATGATACTATACTATAATTGGAACATCCCTTCAAAGTTAAGAAAATTCAACATGATAAAAGTCAAGCTCAAAAACTAGACTTTGATAAAGTAACTATGCAATTTTAATTAGCACACGTTTTTTGACCATTTTGAAACATAAACAAACCAAATTTAAAATGGCTATAACTTCTTGCACAAAAGTCCAATGCAATCATGGTTGGACAATCTAAAATGATCATGTTCTAACCTTGAAATCTACCTAAATTATTCTTGTTTTCACATGCAATGGATGACAAATTCGAGCTCAAATTCATTTAGCATTCTGATAGTAAATAACAACAATTCCTTCACTTATTTGCATTATCAATCCAAACTCAAGTAGCCCAACATCAAAAAAATCATTAAGAGCTTTTACCATGTCCAAGTTTCAATTATTGGCAAATAAAAACCTTTGAATCGATTATGAATAGATTGCTAGCTTTTAACTTCAAAGCAGCTTCAATCATTTCAATTTGACTCGGCAAGACCCTTTGTAGTTATTTTACTCTTGCTCTTGTCATTGTGCCATCTGAATTCTCTTGCAGATCAAGTTCAACTTTACAAGATAGATTATAATCCCCATGATGCACATCTGTTTTATTATTTTTCTTAATATTTCTTACAAACACTTACCTATATAAAATGGCAACAATATAGTTATATAAAATGATACTAGTATTTCTTTCTTTTCTTCTTAATTTGCTCCTTCTTGTTCTCCTTTATACCATCTACAACTCTTTGGTTTGAAGTGAACTAGTTTGGTTCTTTGAAACCAAGTTCTCTCTCTCTCCTTTAATTTAGGTTTTTTAGTATTAGGGTTGGTTTGATTTTTTTCTCTTCTTGTAAAACCCCATAAAAAAGGAATTGGCTTAGTAATTACTTAAGAAAAACATGAGAAAACCAACTAGGAAACATAAAGACAATAGGATAAGAGAACACAACATTCAAACATGACATTCCCTCATTTAAGAGGTAGTAGAAATACATTAGGAAAGAAAAATAATGACTTCTTTTTTCCATAGCAGGTTGAAAACAACACTAGTAACCAAAAGAAATTGGTGCATGCTTGACACGATCAAAGAGTTGATGTCTTCCTTACAAGTTTTACCAACAAAATCCCTCACATGCTACCTAGACAAGATAATTAAGTGAGAAAAAGGTAGAGATAAGGTGAAAACAATAAATAAGGTGACCTAGGATTCTTACATATCTTGTTTGTAAAAGACTAAATGAGAGGTTAAAAGGTTGGGATGAGAAGAGGATATTTTCATATTCTATAACAAAAGAAATTGGTGTATGCTAAAGAAGGAACTCAAGCTATGGTTGACTTATTAAAGAAGTGAAGAGGAATAGGATGGAATGACACAATTTGTTAATTTGTGACATTAACTACTTGAGATAAGGTGTCTAGGTTGAAATAAAATTTTAAAATGTTAATATTTTTATTTTGACTTTAATGGTGTGCCCCTGC
>NW_011501528.1:38266-39896 GCF_000495115.2 Populus euphratica
TTTTTTTTTTTTTGCTTTGGATCAACAGTTTTGTTACTTACTTTTACTGTTTCATGTAAGTACTTTTTGCTTGACAATAGGGTGTTTTTGTTGCTTTTGTAGCTATCATCATGCTCTACAATTTCTTCCCTCTCAATGCACTTCATAGACTTTCATCGGTGATGCTCATCTTTTAGCTTGCCTTATAGTTTAGCTCTTTTTCTCTGATTGGTCTGCAAGTGGACCATCATTGATAGTAAACACTCGTTATTTCATTATAAGATTGCATGTCATCTCTTTTCTCTAATTTCCTTAAAGGTTTTTGATGAAAGAATACATTAATGAAAAGTTAGTTTGATAAGTTTAATTCTAAGATGCAATTGTTCCTTAAGCTAATTCTGCTATGTTTACTTTTTTCATGCCTTTAAGGTTCATTCTCTTTCCTTTCCAAGCCAATAAGAGAATTTGATGTCTTTTAGTTTTCTTCCTTTTTGATGTACAAAGATAATGTTTATATTGTCAAAACAAAACTTAATTAGTAAAGGTTTTTTTTGTGTGCCTGGATTGAATGGCTCAACAAATCATTGAAAAAATTAGTCTGAAAGACTACTTAATGAACAAAGGTTGCTTCTTTTTTTTCTTTTCTTTTTTCCCTAATAGGTAGCCATACAAATCGTTTCAAAAAACAGTATGAAAGATCTATTAGGCTAATTCTTGATTTTTGTTGTTTCTAACCTTTGATTTATTTTGTATACTAATTTCGCCTCTACCATACATGTATTAATGGTATGAATAACATTTCAGCAAATTACATGGGATTTATGCTTTTATGATGACACTTTTCTACCACATTGTCTTTATATTTAGGGATTCAAGGTCCATTCGGGTCTACTATTGTCTTTATATTTTAATCTCATGTTTAGCTATTCACTTATTTGTTCAGTTTTTGCTTGCTTTTTTATATGCAAAGTAATGGCTATTCATTAGCAGAACATTAAAAAATATGTTTTCTCCCTTTTAATCCAAGGTTGAGTATGTCATATTTGGATTCCAAAACAAAATGGACAAGCAACTAACTTTAATTGTCTATTTGTTGATCGCAAGGTATGTAACATATCTACTACTATGACCTCTATTATTGTCTTATTCAAATTCTTGCCTCTACTTACATTTTATTTTTTAAGCCCCATCTATTAAAAGCAATGGATATATCAAGCTTTTATAAAATCTCAAATGGAATCAATCCCTTTACTATAATTATGTTCAAATACTTATATAATATAGTACCGAATTTGCTCCATTATTTAGTTTGCCACCCAAATGTTTTTGCTATTTCTATAGTCTGGTTAAACTTATAAACAGACCATCCATAACCATGTAGAGATGTTGAGAATAATTCATTCATTAATAATGATGGTTTAAAATTGTTACCAAAAGATAATTATATAGGGAAGCCATTGAGCTAAATTTGCAGATAAAGGATGCTACAATGCGAAAAACCTCTTTATTCTTTTTCTAAGATTATAACCAAGAACAACCAACAGTTGTTGTCTACATTAAGAAAACAAATTCCTAACAATGACATATACATACATGCTATCAAAAAGAGAAATGATTTTATCAATGTCACCTAAAAACCATAGGTTATGAT
>NW_011501490.1:0-15008 GCF_000495115.2 Populus euphratica
CACAAACTATCAATTTAGGTTTATTTGAATCGTTTTTTAGGTTTTTTTTATATTTAGTGTTTTTTTTTTGCTTTTAATATTAGTTCATCATCATTAATCTTCATGATTTGTTTTGATATTGATTCTATATATTATCATGTTTTCCTATCTCGAATCTAGAGTTTTGTAGGTTAATTATGGTTGACAAAGGTTGATCTAATATTTGATCATCTCAATATTTTTTTAAAAATAATATGCAATCCAATATATAATATTTCAATATTTTAAAAGTTTTTTTTATTTGGCATGCATCAAAATTTTCGCTTCCTAATATTTTTATATTTTTTTAGAGCTGGAAAAAACAATCCAACCCTAGCATATCATGGGTAAAAAAACGAGTAATAGACTAAGAGACCGTTTGTTTACGCGTTAAAAGTTACATTTAAAGTAAAACGCAAGAGGCAAGTGTTTGGTAAAGAAAAAACCACTAATTACTATTCATGGGCCCCATTAATTTCTGTATTTGGAACGCAGGATTGAAAGAAGCAGCTGAAGGCTACTTTTCTTGGATTGTTCATATAATTATACTGTTTAATAAATAGTGCAATTAACATTAACAGTGTGCATGCACACTGTTCATGTGAACAGTGCAAGATAATTGTACTGTTCACTTACAATATGTTTTTTTTTTAAGTGTGGTAAATTTTTTAATATTTTTTTAAAAAAATTACTTTAGAATGAATTTTATAGCTGATAATATTTTATCTAATTTTATTATACACTATAAAAATGATAGAAATTGTAGTTCTTGTCAGATTTATTTTATACGTAATGAAATTGTAGATGGTTTTATGAAATAATAAAAAATATTTTATATTAAGTATGATTTATTTCATGATATAATACCAATAGTTAAATTCACAATATTTAAATTAAAATCATCAATATTAATATATATTTTGAAAAATTATTTTATAACCTTAATTTCAAAGATGTTGTTAACGAAACACATTAAATTACTTTTTGTTTAATATTAATTTCAACCACAACTTTAATCAAACATCAATTTTTTCAAATCAATCTCAAATAAAAGTAATTTTTATAAATTTTATTTTTTTAAATTACAACCATAACAGTTACCATAATATCAAATCCACTCCAAAAACAAATCCCAAACTTTTTTCACACAAAATTACAACATAATCATTATCAGTTTTGTATCCTTTTTTTGCTATTGTTTTCGTGCTATGCTGCCACGAAACGCACGCTGCTCGTATTGTGATCGGAGCCTTTTTGGACCGGTTGCCTGCGATCCCTTTTCTCAACATTTTTTATTTCATAACCTCATCTGATCGTCTTCTTCCACCCATAGGTGCCACGTTTCATGTACAACTCCTCATTCTCAAAAAAAAAAAAAAAAAAACTATTTAGCTTAGAGTGCAGGGTACTTTAGAATATACATTTATTATGGAACAAAAATATGGAAGGGGTTTACCAAGACGTGTGGTCATTAATTACTTCAGACCACAACAAAAACTAGGCTGGCTCCACGAAGGACAATCAAATTAATTTTAATTGAAAAGTCAAATTCTAAATATTATTAATAAATCTCCAGGAACTCCATGCTTAATTTACTGTTTTTTTTTTAATTATTTTTTTCCCAATTCTTGGTGCATAATTGTGTTTTCCAACTCTAATTTTAAGGTCCTGACAGATACTTCAATCCCATCTTTAAAGTTTTTGACTTTGTGGTTGCATAATTCATTTCAAAATAATTTTTTATTTCAAAATATATTAATTTAATACTTTTTAAGTCATAAATACTATTAAAAATACCTAAAAACAGCGTTTTCCCAGCAATGAGCTCCGTGCATGCACCAATTTCCAATTATTTATTTTTTAAGAAAACTTTTCTGATTGCTCTTTGGTCAGAAAATTATAGATTAGGGCATGATTTTTTTCCAATTAATAAGCAACTTGTGCTACGTGTCATTTCAAGATATATTATGTATTATTTGATTACGACATTTTAGGTGTATAAATCAGTAAATTGACTTCTTCTTTTCCCCCCTTTTGATATCATACTTATTAAATCCAATTTGGTTTAAAGATCAATAGAGACTCACTCAACCAATCAATCCTCTAATCCAAGTTTAGTGTTTAAAATTTTTTTAACTCGTAGTTAATTCAGTCAAAATCCAGATTAATTGTTAAAAAAAATTCAAGATATCAGTGTTTTAATATAAAAAATTAAAATAATACTATGACTTGAATCTAGATGGATCATGAGCCGGACTGAATTTAATTACTATGGGTGGAGTTTTTATTTTCTTGGTATTTTCTTGCTTTAGCTTAGGTCACCATGATGTTAGCCAAATTTAATTTTTTGGTTTCTTCTTGCTTTAGCTTATGCCTTTAATTGCAATTATTTTTATTAGTTTTTATAATTAAACACAAGTCACAAATCACCATATGCCTCTCCATGTTTAATCGCAAGTATTTTTATTCTAAAAGTTTTTTAACAAATTCTTCCTTTTTTGGAATCTATCATCCAAATTTTCGAATATATATATATATATTCAAAAATCATTGATATTTACTAATTTTCATAAATCACAAGCTTGTTGTTATGTGTTAAACAAAAATATAAAAAGGAGGCATACAATTTTGATGCATAATTCCTGTTAATTAGGATGTCGAAGTTTAGCATAAAGATCTTTTTGAGATTTGATAGTAATTTAGAAATATAATTAATTATGCACCTAGGGTTACTTATTTGTCCTTGAGTGCCAAAAAAAATAAAAAAACATTTAGAAGGTAGGGTTGCTTTGATTTTTTTAGTTATTAAAAGATTCTTCAAAAATATTTAAGTTTATTCTATTTTTTTACACTGTGAAAAAACTTTTTTTAGCTTTGAAGTTAATAAAATTTAAAGATGTTCATTAAAAATTTATTTTTTCATCAACTTTGAAATGATAAAAATACTTTTTTTTTTCTGAGATTGAAAAAATTTCAGGTTCTTCAGACAAGAATTTTTCAGTTTTTCCATTATACATGTACAATTAAAATACACTTGTTGTCTTAGATAAGACAAAAAATCAAGTTTATATGTAAAGGTGTTTTTTAATTTTAATTTTTAATTTTGTTCTTATTCTTTTTATAGAATTTTTGTTTTATTTTTTAATTTATTCATTTAATTACAATTTTTAATAAAAATTCACTCTCATTCTTTTGATTTTTTTTTTATCAATTTAATTTAACCCTTCAAATGAAAATTTTTGTTTGCCCTCTAATTTTTTTTTTGTCACCCTCATTTTTCTTTTGGATCTTTTTTTGTGATTGCTTATTTTGTTTCCTTGGTTTCATATTTGACATTTGATGTGTTAGGGATTTGGTTTCGTTTAATCTTATTATTTTGTATTAGTTTTTTTTTAAATATTAGTTTTATGATTTTTTTTTAAATTTTTCTATGAATTTATCCTGATCTTATGACTTAAATCATATGTTTTGCATGCCTTTTTAAAATATAAGTTTTTTTAATTAGTTTGTTTGTGTTTGATTTTTCAAGATACTATTCTAATTCATCTATATATATTTTTTGTTTTATACAAATGATCTTTATTTTTCAAAATAAAAAAAAATATTCTTTTTTAGATAATATTTTTTATGTACTTGGCCTTATATAATATTATTTTTATGGTACAGGGTTATGCAATCAATTTGATTTATCTTTATCTTTTAGGTTACAAGATTTTTAATGTAAATCCTGGTTTGTGTGTGTGTAATTGAGGTTACAAAAAATAATCTCGAGAATTGAGTAAATTAATTGATATAATTTGTACAAGTATGAAATATAAAAAATTGATTTTTTGATGAAAAATCATAAATCAGCTAATTTTATATGTTATAGCATATAACTTTTAATTTGGTTATCAAATTAAGTTGAAATTTTACATAGAATCTTATAAAATATTATTTTAACTTAGATTAAAGTTGTAGAATTTTTGAAATATGATAAGATTTTTTTCAGATGAAAGAACAAATAGCACAAGTGAGTGTCTAGAAATTTCTTTAGGGATCAAATTAAAAATTTGCCCAAAACAACCCTTTTTATAAGCTGCCAACAATGAGAAAAAAAAAGGAAAAAGAAGAAAAAGTATGCAGCCGGCCAAGAGAAGAAAATGTGAAAATATGATTTTTTACATTTTTCATGAAAATTGCTTGAAAAAAAAGTGTAAGTTAGAAAGAGTATAAAGTAATTAAAGAGAAGGTTTGATACATTAAGGATTATGCAAGGAGTTTAAAGATTTTAAGTGTGCTTTTATAGAAGGAAAAATTGAGCTTAGAAGAAAGTGTGAAGGGAAACTTGATTCAACTTGTTTTGGCTTTTGATTCTTCATTTTTTAAGGGTAAGAAACTCTTCATGATGATTCATTGTGTTGTTTTTCATTGTTGTTCTTGGATTGAGTAAAATTGGTAAGAAAAATCTTTATGATATCAGGGTGGTTTAAATGCATGGATTTATATGGATTATATATTGAGGGAATACATGCTTGGGTTTGTCATTAATTAGGTTAATTTGTAAAAAAAAAAAACAAGAAGAAGAAGAAGAAGAAAAAGAAGAAAAAGAAAAAGAAAAAAGAAGATGGAGCGGAATAAAGAGTGGTTTCCACTTTGGATTTTCTATTAATCCCTTATTATGTTATAAGTAAATATAATCTTATTATATTGATTAGTAAAATTTTATACATTGATGTTTGGTTATTATTGTATGTGATTATGGAACTCTTAGATAAATAGAAATGGTAGATGTAATTTGTGAAGTTATGCTAGAGTATTGTATGTTGGCTTGAAAAAATAAAATAAAATAAATAGGTTAAAGTTAATTAAATGAAAAGTTGAAGAATTACCATGTCATTAATTTTACTTGAATTTTCAACAAGGGTAAAGAATTTTAAGGGAGGGTTAAATATATGTAATTGAAGATTTTTCATGACTTAAATGGATGAATTGAATTTAGATGAAAGATTGAAAATTAAAGTAGAATGAAATTTATCCTCCTTTTAGAAAGATGATTTTGGCTATAGAAAATATAAAAAATAAAACTTCAAACTTGAAGAAATTGATGAATTGCATTCAAATACGGAAAAAATAATAATAAATGATGTGTTGAATTAGATGTAAAGGAACTAAATTTCCTATATTGGGAAATTTTTATAATAATATAAGATTCCCTTATAATTGTGATTAATTAAAAGTTTAGGTGGATGTAACATTGTAAGAATTATTAAAAAAAATAATGATAATAATGTTAGATATTAAATTTAAATTGATTGAAAATTTTACTATGTAAAGAAGTTTTAAGTAAATTATTAGATGATGAAGTATTGAAATTATGTGAACTTTTAAATGAAATAGGAGAGGTTGGAGGCTATAAATAATAACAGGAAGTTATTAGTTGAGCATCAGCAGTAGGTGGGAATCTGACATCTTGAATTTTTATATAGAGATTAATTGAAAAATATGTGTTAATATCAATAAATGAACCAACGCCTGGTAATTAAACGGGTAAACTAGCACTTGATAATTGAACAGGTGAACATATTTAGGCAAATGAGCTAATGTCTAGTATTTGGATGGGTGAACTAATCCCCAGTAATTGGAAGGATAAACTAGTACTCGATATTTAGGCAAATGGAGTAATGTCCTTAATAAAAGAATAGCACTCCCGTGCAATAGCTAAGATTGAAATTAATTGGATGAATATAAAAGTGTAAGATATTAATGATTCATAATAAAGTATATAGGAGAAATATTTTTATACGGGTGTAGTGAAATGATACCTTGTACTTATTGATAATTATATTAATAAATATTAATTTTATTTTTAGGATCCTCATAGTAGTAGAATAGATCCTGCTTGAATATATGATGGTTTTTATGTATTTATATTGATTAACATGTATTTTGAGATTAATGAATGATGTAAAAGAGATTGAATGAACCTTTTTATTTGTAGAACAAAATTGTTATATGTAATTAATGTAAATGCCATACTTAAAAATATGTTTGTGTTATATTATATACTTGTATTTTATCATAGTTGCTTATAGGATTAGAAATGTTAAAATGATAAAAGAAGAAGAAGAAGAAGAAGAAATTATTCTAAATTTTTATATTTAATTAAGAAGTTGTCCTCAGTAAAATAGTGGTTTTTTTTTTTTTAGAATCAATTAATTTTGCAAGTTATGTAAACCTTAATATTATTTATGTATTTTATTTTTTATTGATTGTATCTTTATTATCGGACAATACTTGTCTATTATTTTTGTTATGTATTGATTGAGAATGAGATTCAAGATGATGGGACTATAATTATAATATAAATTATGTTAGGAATGAAAATGTTAATAATTTGGTATGATCCCTTCACAAGGAAACTCTGTTAAATTTTTAGTAAAAAAAATAAAATTTCACCAAATAAAAATTAATCTTATGAATAAATATGTTTTTTTTGTCATGACATTTACAATATGGATTTATCTTTTATTGATTTAAATAAGCAAGCTCATTGAATATATATTTAGGTTAATATTTTATTTTGTGTGATTGAATATATTGATTTATATTTATTTTTTAAAATATTTTAATTTCTCTTTTAATTATTTTAAAACATTGCGTAGGGAGAAATTGTGTTTCACATCTAAAATATAATGAAAAATTTAGTTATTTAAGTATTTCTTGTAGTAGAAGTTTACAAAATTAATAGTTTTTTTTTTATTAATTTTTTTGTTGTTGAAGTGATAGTTTTGAATGGAGTTTAGAAAAGAATACTACACACTCCAAACTTTTAAAATTCAGTGTTCTTTATTTTTAAAACAATTTTTTTGTTAAAAATATATTAAAATATTTTTTAAAATTTCTTTAATTTTTTATAACAACACATTAAAATAATAAAAAATATTATTTTAATTTTTTTTCAAGTAAAATACACTTTTAAAACACATATAAAAATATAAACTACCACATTTAAACACTCACTTAATTGAAAAACGATTACATTCTATATATATGTATATGAAAGAGAGATAACTTGAAAAAAAAGCATACAAACATATTTATTAGGAAAAATACAGTAGAACGTTCATATTCAATTTTTTCGTTAATTTAATTATCGCTCATATGACCATATTGATTTTAAAAAATCTGGAATTAGAAATTCAACACTATGAAAATCTTCAAAGGATTCATAATCATCAATATGGTTAGCATGTATATTAACCCTTTAGTTATTTTGGCTTAAAAAGTTTTACTTATCAACAAAATTATATATAAAAAAGATTATAAACTGATAAAATAAATCATAGGTGGTGTTTATAAATAAAAAAACATATTTAATTTTTCAGCAAATACATCTAGGAACATGAACAAGGAATGAGCACTATCCTACCATACGAGGGTACATTCTAACGATATGCCCACTTCTAGACACTCTCGCAAGACTCCATATCTCTTAAGTATTTATTCTATTAGTAGTTTACAAAATTAATATTTTTTTTATTTTTATTTTTTTGAAGTGATAGTTCTGAACGAAGGATATTAAAAATCAGATTTATGATATATATATATATATATATATATAAGGATTAAGGTTTCTTATTTGACTTATAAATATATATAAGAGATGTGATTTGATGGATTCATTAAGGATTAAGGTTTCTTATTTGACTTATAAATATATATAAGAGATGTGATTTGATGGATTCATTAAGGATTAAGGTTTCTTATTTGACTTATAAATATATATAAGAGATGTGATTTGATGGATTCATTAAGGATTAAGGTTTCTTATTTGACTTATAAATATATATAAGAGATGTGATTTGATGGATTCATTAAGGATTAAGGTTTCTTATTTGACTTATAAATATATATAAGAGATGTGATTTGATGGATTCATTAAGGATTAAGGTTTCTTATTTGACTTATAAATATATATAAGAGATGTGATTTGATGGATTCATTAAGGATTAAGGTTTCTTATTTGACTTATAAATATATATAAGAGATGTGATTTGATGGATTCATTAAGGATTAAGGTTTCTTATTTGACTTATAAATATATATAAGAGATGTGATTTGATGGATTCATTAAGGATTAAGGTTTCTTATTTGACTTATAAATATATATAAGAGATGTGATTTGATGGATTCATTAAGGATTAAGGTTTCTTATTTGACTTATAAATATATATAAGAGATGTGATTTGATGGATTCATTAAGGATTAAGGTTTCTTATTTGACTTATAAATATATATAAGAGATGTGATTTGATGGATTCATTAAGGATTAAGGTTTCTTATTTGACTTATAAATATATATAAGAGATGTGATTTGATGGATTCATTAAGGATTAAGGTTTCTTATTTGACTTATAAATATATATAAGAGATGTGATTTGATGGATTCATTAAGGATTAAGGTTTCTTATTTGACTTATAAATATATATAAGAGATGTGATTTGATGGATTCATTAAGGATTAAGGTTTCTTATTTGACTTATAAATATATATAAGAGATGTGATTTGATGGATTCATTAAGGATTAAGGTTTCTTATTTGACTTATAAATATATATAAGAGATGTGATTTGATGGATTCATTAAGGATTAAGGTTTCTTATTTGACTTATAAATATATATAAGAGATGTGATTTGATGGATTCATTAAGGATTAAGGTTTCTTATTTGACTTATAAATATATATAAGAGATGTGATTTGATGGATTCATTAAGGATTAAGGTTTCTTATTTGACTTATAAATATATATAAGAGATGTGATTTGATGGATTCATTAAGGATTAAGGTTTCTTATTTGACTTATAAATATATATAAGAGATGTGATTTGATGGATTCATTAAGGATTAAGGTTTCTTATTTGACTTATAAATATATATAAGAGATGTGATTTGATGGATTCATTAAGGATTAAGGTTTCTTATTTGACTTATAAATATATATAAGAGATGTGATTTGATGGATTCATTAAGGATTAAGGTTTCTTATTTGACTTATAAATATATATAAGAGATGTGATTTGATGGATTCATTAAGGATTAAGGTTTCTTATTTGACTTATAAATATATATAAGAGATGTGATTTGATGGATTCATTAAGGATTAAGGTTTCTTATTTGACTTATAAATATATATAAGAGATGTGATTTGATGGATTCATTAAGGATTAAGGTTTCTTATTTGACTTATAAATATATATAAGAGATGTGATTTGATGGATTCATTAAGGATTAAGGTTTCTTATTTGACTTATAAATATATATAAGAGATGTGATTTGATGGATTCATTAAGGATTAAGGTTTCTTATTTGACTTATAAATATATATAAGAGATGTGATTTGATGGATTCATTAAGGATTAAGGTTTCTTATTTGACTTATAAATATATATAAGAGATGTGATTTGATGGATTCATTAAGGATTAAGGTTTCTTATTTGACTTATAAATATATATAAGAGATGTGATTTGATGGATTCATTAAGGATTAAGGTTTCTTATTTGACTTATAAATATATATAAGAGATGTGATTTGATGGATTCATTAAGGATTAAGGTTTCTTATTTGACTTATAAATATATATAAGAGATGTGATTTGATGGATTCATTAAGGATTAAGGTTTCTTATTTGACTTATAAATATATATAAGAGATGTGATTTGATGGATTCATTAAGGATTAAGGTTTCTTATTTGACTTATAAATATATATAAGAGATGTGATTTGATGGATTCATTAAGGATTAAGGTTTCTTATTTGACTTATAAATATATATAAGAGATGTGATTTGATGGATTCATTAAGGATTAAGGTTTCTTATTTGACTTATAAATATATATAAGAGATGTGATTTGATGGATTCATTAAGGATTAAGGTTTCTTATTTGACTTATAAATATATATAAGAGATGTGATTTGATGGATTCATTAAGGATTAAGGTTTCTTATTTGACTTATAAATATATATAAGAGATGTGATTTGATGGATTCATTAAGGATTAAGGTTTCTTATTTGACTTATAAATATATATAAGAGATGTGATTTGATGGATTCATTAAGGATTAAGGTTTCTTATTTGACTTATAAATATATATAAGAGATGTGATTTGATGGATTCATTAAGGATTAAGGTTTCTTATTTGACTTATAAATATATATAAGAGATGTGATTTGATGGATTCATTAAGGATTAAGGTTTCTTATTTGACTTATAAATATATATAAGAGATGTGATTTGATGGATTCATTAAGGATTAAGGTTTCTTATTTGACTTATAAATATATATAAGAGATGTGATTTGATGGATTCATTAAGGATTAAGGTTTCTTATTTGACTTATAAATATATATAAGAGATGTGATTTGATGGATTCATTAAGGATTAAGGTTTCTTATTTGACTTATAAATATATATAAGAGATGTGATTTGATGGATTCATTAAGGATTAAGGTTTCTTATTTGACTTATAAATATATATAAGAGATGTGATTTGATGGATTCATTAAGGATTAAGGTTTCTTATTTGACTTATAAATATATATAAGAGATGTGATTTGATGGATTCATTAAGGATTAAGGTTTCTTATTTGACTTATAAATATATATAAGAGATGTGATTTGATGGATTCATTAAGGATTAAGGTTTCTTATTTGACTTATAAATATATATAAGAGATGTGATTTGATGGATTCATTAAGGATTAAGGTTTCTTATTTGACTTATAAATATATATAAGAGATGTGATTTGATGGATTCATTAAGGATTAAGGTTTCTTATTTGACTTATAAATATATATAAGAGATGTGATTTGATGGATTCATTAAGGATTAAGGTTTCTTATTTGACTTATAAATATATATAAGAGATGTGATTTGATGGATTCATTAAGGATTAAGGTTTCTTATTTGACTTATAAATATATATAAGAGATGTGATTTGATGGATTCATTAAGGATTAAGGTTTCTTATTTGACTTATAAATATATATAAGAGATGTGATTTGATGGATTCATTAAGGATTAAGGTTTCTTATTTGACTTATAAATATATATAAGAGATGTGATTTGATGGATTCATTAAGGATTAAGGTTTCTTATTTGACTTATAAATATATATAAGAGATGTGATTTGATGGATTCATTAAGGATTAAGGTTTCTTATTTGACTTATAAATATATATAAGAGATGTGATTTGATGGATTCATTAAGGATTAAGGTTTCTTATTTGACTTATAAATATATATAAGAGATGTGATTTGATGGATTCATTAAGGATTAAGGTTTCTTATTTGACTTATAAATATATATAAGAGATGTGATTTGATGGATTCATTAAGGATTAAGGTTTCTTATTTGACTTATAAATATATATAAGAGATGTGATTTGATGGATTCATTAAGGATTAAGGTTTCTTATTTGACTTATAAATATATATAAGAGATGTGATTTGATGGATTCATTAAGGATTAAGGTTTCTTATTTGACTTATAAATATATATAAGAGATGTGATTTGATGGATTCATTAAGGATTAAGGTTTCTTATTTGACTTATAAATATATATAAGAGATGTGATTTGATGGATTCATTAAGGATTAAGGTTTCTTATTTGACTTATAAATATATATAAGAGATGTGATTTGATGGATTCATTAAGGATTAAGGTTTCTTATTTGACTTATAAATATATATAAGAGATGTGATTTGATGGATTCATTAAGGATTAAGGTTTCTTATTTGACTTATAAATATATATAAGAGATGTGATTTGATGGATTCATTAAGGATTAAGGTTTCTTATTTGACTTATAAATATATATAAGAGATGTGATTTGATGGATTCATTAAGGATTAAGGTTTCTTATTTGACTTATAAATATATATAAGAGATGTGATTTGATGGATTCATTAAGGATTAAGGTTTCTTATTTGACTTATAAATATATATAAGAGATGTGATTTGATGGATTCATTAAGGATTAAGGTTTCTTATTTGACTTATAAATATATATAAGAGATGTGATTTGATGGATTCATTAAGGATTAAGGTTTCTTATTTGACTTATAAAATTTTGAAGACTTGAGTTATTTCAGATTTCTTTCCCTTTCCTTAATTCTTGATCACTCTCACAAAATCATAATAAATGACACTTGGAAAGAGACTATCCCTTCTTTATGTCTAAACTGTGCGATTGCATCTGCATTTCCTTCCTGCTAGATTGACTTGCCATTTTAGTTAGGAAACTAGCTATTTAACTTATGTTTCTTAGATAGTTTTTTTGCTAAAAAAAATTAAATATGTAGGCATTTGCAACATATTTTCTTACATAAATAATATCAAATGTAAATAAAAAATGAAAGAAAAATCTAATTAAATATTAACTCTAATTACCACACATCTAATTAAACAAATTAAGAACTATCTATACCAATAAATGAAAGAAAAATTATTAATAATAACTAAATAACTAAATATGTAAAAGGTTGAAAGGTAAATGTAAATAAAAATATTTGATCTTGCAGTACAGTTCATTTACTCGAAAGTGTTCAATAACTCTATTTATTAAATTTATTCTTTATTTGATCAAATAATAGTAGAAATAAATACACACATAAAATTAATTAAATAATATTTTTTTATTTAATCAAATGATAGTTGAAATAAATACATACATAAAATTGATTGAATAAAATCAAATGGAGAATAATATCTCACAAGGTTGCACTTATTAGATCCAAAAATAAATATTTTTCATCTTTAAAATAAAGTTCAATTATATAAAACATAAAAAAATTATATATGAATTATAATAATCTCTTCAAAAATTAAATACATACAAAAATAATTTTAAAAAAAGGATAAATAAAAAAAATTAGAGATAAAGGGAATTTAATTCAATATAAATTAAAAAAATTATTTAAAAAAACATATTAAAAAAACCGTGATTATTAAAAAAATTAAAAAAAAAATGAAGAGGCTAGGCCAACGCTTGGTCCAATTAGAAATGGCCCACAAGGGGGCTTGCAAGGGCAAGACTATACGAGGTCTTTTTTTTAAAAAAAATCAATAAATTTTTTTTGAAAAAAATAATTGTAAATGACATGTCGTCCACTATTATCAAGATTTCAACTACTGTGGTGATTGGAAAAAAAATCTATGCTTTTTTAACTTAAAAACCGAATTTCAACCAATTTTAACCCAAAACACCTAGAAAAATAGCATAAATAACTTAAACAACAACAACAACACAAAAACCCGTAATAAACCCGAAACAAAAACTATTCTCGAGCTTAAAACTAGTTTATAAAACTATTTTGAGGTAAAAAAACACCTAAGTTGAACTCTCCTCACTAAGCAGAATATTTTGACAAAATATTAATTATTTTGGTGTTTAAAATTGGCATCAATGTTAATTTTCTATCTCTATTACCAGAATATAACTTCTTCTTTCTTTTTTTTTCTTGAATCAAAAATAAAAAAATAAAAAAAATAAATTAAGTTCAAAAAGGTCTTCACTGTCATTCCTGAAGTGGAATATTCAAGTCTTGATTTGGGGTCAGTGTCTTTGAGATGGAGGAGAAATTCTGAAATGGAAGATCTATCTACTTCTGCTGCCACACCAGAGTGGGTTGTGACCAAACATAAACTTCCAGATGTAATAGATCTGCAACCGTTGGTATTGAATCTGGAGTTTCCTCCTTGTGCTGTTCTTGGAGATCCCTTAATGTTCTCGATTAAAATTCGGAATCAAACACGGTTGCTTCAAGAGCTCAAGTTCTCACTAGGAGAAGAACAGGCTTTTGTGTTATCTGGGTCTTACAGCGACACAGTTTATGTTCTTCCAAAATCTGAGCACGCATTGGCTACAAGCTCGTGCTATTGGCTACAGGTCCACAACAATTGCCTCAAGTTACAGTGATCTCGGCAAGATATTCAGCTGCATTTCAACCTTCCAATTGTTAGACAAATACAGTCCTGTTTGCTAGGATGCAGTTGCTAGTAAGTGTATCATTGCTGTCTATGTGAGGATGGTTAGTTGTTGATTGGACCTCATCTGTCTGGAGGCTTGAAGGCAAATCCAGTAAAATTCTACTATCTGGACGAAATCTCTTCTGAGAGATTGAGTTTGGGATCCTCGAGCTTTTCTAACAATGCGCACTCATCCATCCCGGTATGTCATATTTTTATTGTCAATTTGTTAAGGTTAGTACGGATAATGATTTGCATGTTTAGGAAGATTGGTTTCCTGGTAGGAAATTCTTATACTCTAAAGGACATGTTTAAATGGGTAACCTTAGGTATGTGATAAAATTGTTAGACAAATACAGTCCTGTTTGCTAGGTGTGTCAATTTACAGATTTTGCAGCATAGATATGGAAGTTGAAGAATGCATAAATGAAAGGAAAGACATTGGTGCAACTGGGAGATGATAAGGGGTGATTTTCTTCTTCATTTTAACAGTCATCAATGGTTAACTTAATCCATTTGTTTTTCAGCAATTTTATAAAAGGATTTACTCCAATAGAAGAATATAATGTAACCAGGGTTAAAGTAACAGCAAGCTTGTAATAAAAAGCAAACCGTGTCGCAAGGCCTGTCATAATTTTCTTTCTGCCATCTTAACGAAACACCTAGACACATAATTGAAACCTAGGCAGTAGATACCTCGGGCATATACAAATCAAAACACAGAATTTATCATATAATTAAGCAATATCAGATGAAAGATGATGATTGTAAAATATTTTAATCACTGAAAAATCAGTAGTTAAAGGAAGTAATAGCAGTTAAAGATGGTAGTGCATGTTCATTAAATCATCATCATGGTAATTTGATCACAGAAATTATTACGATAAAACATCATCATGTTTTTTCTTGCATACCTAACCAGTACCTAAACAATAAATCAAGAGCAAAAGACACAGTAGATCGAAGGCTGAAAGGC
>NW_011501490.1:16713-22898 GCF_000495115.2 Populus euphratica
TTTTTTTAATTAAGGTTTCAATACAAAATTTCAAGTGGATCTCATAAAAATCATAGAAATCATAGTATGTGTTAAAATATATTTAAATACATTTTAAAAATATATTTGACATAAAGTAATATTTTTTTTATGATTAATTTTGATAAGTTAATTTTAAAAATAACTTATTTAAATACTTTAAAATAATGTTTTTAAAAATACCCCAAAAAGTTTGGCTTAATTACATGGCTAAAGTTCAGATTGTTAATTCTTATATTATATCACAAAAATAGGAATAGACAACAATACCCCTCAGGCGTGACTTAAGGTCGGCACGGATTAGGGTTTCTGAAGCCCTCAAAACCCTGTGCCTATAAAATCTAAAGACACCCCTTTTATCTCTCTCGAAAACCCTCTCGACAATATTCGGCTATCAGAAAAAGAGACCCACAAGGAAACAGAACCCTGATCCAAGATGAGAGCTAAGGTAATTTCCTCTGCATAATCCCGTGTTTTGTTTAGATAATCTAGTGTGGTAGATGCATTGAGTATCTATCATGTTTGCTTAAATCTCTGCTCCAAGTTCCATTTATTTTGTCTCTTTTTTATTGTTGGAGAAGTTCTTTTTAATCCTGTAATCTGGGGTTTTAGGTTTTTGGCTATATGATACAAATATACGTGTTCTTTTTTATTCTAAAACTTGTGGTTTGTTGGGTTACAACAATACTGGTTTTGCTTTCCTTTCTTTATGCCCAAGAAATTGTCAATAATGTTAAAGACACTATTTTTATGCTATTTTGAGTTTGCTTTACAATTGTTTTTTTTTTTAATTTTGGTGGTTTTAGCTCTTTTTTTTTTCTTGTGTAATTTGTTTTGTTTGATTTAAAATCTACTGAAGCTGTCAAAATCTGGTATGTAGTCATACATGTAATGGGTTTTCGTGTTTGTGACAGTAGCTGTGTTTGTAGAGGAAAATTTGGCTGATGGAATTTGAATGTTTTCCAATAATGTTAAACTAGCTAGAGGAGTCTGTTTTAGAAGTTAGTTGTGCTGTTATTTTGGTGAATGTGCCAATGGAGAATAGGCAATTTCTATAATCATAGTTCCTTCAAGTTACAAACTAGTAAATAGATAGCTAGTTGGAGGAATCTGTTTTAGAAGTTGGTCGTGCTATTATTATAGTGCCTTCAACCTACAAAATAGTAAATAGGTTATAATTCATCTCACCACTCAGCAACTTAGCTAATTATCATGTAATTATGCTAGTTACTAATGTTATTGTGGAATTACAACTCAGAATGTACATTGTTACCTTAAAAAAATTTAATAACAAATTAGAATAATTTTAATAAAAAAAAGTTACAGGGAATAAAAAAAATACTATTTAAGCTGTAGAGAAACTATTTTTGAGTGACAAGCTAGTAAGTATTTATATTATTTCATTGTAAATATTTTATTATGTTAATTTGAAGACACTATAATGATAATGCCTTTAAGTAACCATAGCAAGCCTTGATATTAACTGTTTTGTTGTTTTTGTTCTTTTCAGTGGAAGAAGAAGCGTATGAGGAGGTTGAAGAGGAAGCGCAGAAAGATGAGACAGAGATCCAAGTAAGCTGTGGACTTGGACAGGATGGAGCTTTCTGCTGGTATATGTCTTTGATTGCCGGTGGCTTTGTGCTGCATGAAGCTGCGAGAATGAAGGATGTGTATTAGGGAAATACTTCATTTGTTTCATCATCTAGGGTTTTAAGACCTGTTTCTGCAACTAGTCTTCTGTTGGCTTAAATTTTGTGTTGTATTTGACTCGCTTTTGTCTTTAATATTACTTATGAATGGAAATCACCGAAACTTGTTCAATCTAATACAGTGATCTTTCATAGATGTGTTTAATCATGGTTTAGATCTTTCTGATGTGGACCTCGGAATGCACTAGGCAGCATCCACTTGCTACCTCGTGGGGTTTTAGTAGAATTACAGGGAATGTGAGGTGCGGCATTGGAAAGTTTTTTAGCCATTATGCCTTGGAATATCATCATGTTGATTCATCTCTACTGAATTGAGATTCCTGTTATTTGGTATCTAGTAATTTCAAGGATTGTTCACTGTCTCGTGGATTCACGATGAGTTAAGCTGTTCGAGGTTATGGCTTGTGTTAGCCACAATAAATGTTCAAGCAATGCTTGCAAACGTTCATAGCTAGGTAAATGATTTCATTTGCTAACAGCCAAACAAGGGATTCGAGTTTTATATTATGTAACTACTGCCTGTGGAGATCAAACGGTGGATCTATTTTGTAGAATGCTTTTCCAGTTTTTCTACCTCAGTAAATGGAATTGCGAAATCTGAACAAAAGCAATGTCAGCTTCTAAATTCGTTTTCCTTACCACTATGATGAGGGAGTAGAGAGCCTGAATGAGTCTTGCCTGAGTTCTGCTTTGAATAAGACGAAGGGTGATTTCGCTTGATTACCTTGATGACCAGCTGTGGTAAAATGGCAAGTAAATGAACGACGCGCACACATAAACAAATTAGGGTGAAGGGGTCAGGGTGGCTGCTATGATACACGCTCTCAGGCTGCACGGCAGAGCAATTTACATCAACAGAAATGACACAAAATCAGGTACAGAACCTTGCAAAAATTTACAGGTCAACCAGGATCACACACTGCATCCAATAAATAAGCTGAGATACATCATTTTCGATTATGAGCGAAAAACCCAAGTCAGAATGAGTAATTTATACAATCATATGCCACATCAATCATGAGAATCAACTTGTACAGCATAAAACAAAGATGCAAGTTTTCTGCGCAATTTTCAGCTCACTGAACCAAGGGTGAAGTAAATATAGGAATAGGACTACATAGTCAAGAATCCTTGTGCTTGAACCTGTGCTCCTTCCTTGTGCTCAAAACATTCAACACAAACCATTGCTGTGGCTGTCTATTTCGTTTTCAATACGCAGGATCCTTGATTCCCCAGTCTTGATCGGAAGGTAAGGGTATGAATTTCTGATGAAGCATGGGCATTAGTATAGGTGAGCACCCCGTTGTCTTCTCAACTTATCTTCATTCCATGTTCCCTTGCTTGTTTCTAATCAGGATGATGCACGTAGTTTTATACCGGTAAACCCTTGAGGTTGTATTGCATAACAAGTCTTTCTACTGTATTTCGTCTCATGACTTGTCTAATGTACAACTCTTTTAAAACTTCTGCTGCTAACTCTTTTTCTTCTTCATGGGCAATCCCTTCTACTAAAATAGTATAAGTTGTTTCATTAGGTGTGTATCCTTTCAAAACCATCATCTCAAAAATCTCCAAGGACAAATCTGTTCTACCAGATTTACAAAACCCAAGAATAAGAGCATTGAAATTGCCAAGAATAGGCCTATAGTCATTTTCTTCCAACAGCCTGAAAATCTCCAAGGCCTCGTCTAGCATTCCCTCAACACACAATCCTCTAATCAAAGATGAATAGGTATAAGGATCAGGAACAAATCCAGACTGTATCATCTCGTATAAAAGCTGAAATGCTGGATATGTGTTCCCTTTTCTACACAAGCTCGAAATCACACCTCTGTAGAAGTCATGGGTAGATGAATTTTGCTTATTACCCAAGCTTTGAATTATGGAGAATGCCCGTTGCACCCTTCCCCCCTCACAGAGCACAGCAATGGCATTAAACGTTCCATCATTGGGATTGCAGCAGTGATGAATCATTTGATCTAGACACTTAACCACAAGGTCTGCCTTCCCCTCTTTGCAAAGATGAGAAATTATAGGGTTGAAGGTTGCAGCAGAGGGCTTAAATGATGCCCTCATCATTTCATCCAAAACCTGAAATGCATGTTGAATCCTGCCATGGGAGGCAAGCGAACCAATTAGTATATTGTATGTGACCAGGGATGGTGAACGCTCCTCCGAGTCCATTTCAGCTACAAGCTCGTTTGCCTCTTCCCATCTTCCTTCACAGCACAAGCTCCTCAGTATAATATTACAGCTCACAACATTCGGATTAAATCCCTTTGACGGCAAATCCCTGAAGAACTGAATTGCCTCTTCCGTCCTACCTTCCTTGCATAATCCAGTTAATAAAACATTGTAACTAACCAAGTTAGGCTTCCCGCCCTTTGCAATTATCCCATCCAAAAGCTTCATCGCTTCATCCACACCTCTCTCCTTGTAAGCTGCTTCTAGCAAGAAAGAATGAGTGAATTCATTTGGGACCAACCCCTTTCGCATCAGCTTATCTAGTAACTGCAAGCTTTGATTCAAGTTTCCATGCATGCAAAGCCCTCTAACAAGCGAATTATAGGTAACCGTGTTGGTTGGATAGCCATTTTCCTCCATTTTCTCAACTAACTGCATTGCATACCCAATATTCCCTCTCTTACACAAATTGTTCACCAAAAAAGTATAAGAAGCTGCATCAGGAATAATACCAGACTCAATCATCATTTCCATCACCCTCGTCGCTTTCTTCATCTTATTCGACTTGCACAAATCATACAACAGCTGTGTTGCTTGAGCAACATCAGGTTTATGACCCTTTCTAACAATAAACTCCAAATGAAAAAATGCATCATTGAGCCTAATATCCCTATTTCTTGTGTCCTTCCTACCAACCTTCCAATTGGACAGTGTCCAAACAGAGTCTTTAGGGGAAATTGTAATCTGGGTTGATGCCAAAACTCTAGTGAAACCTTTGTTTTGTGAAAAAGAATGGAAATTTGGGACATTAGAGAATAACCCACAAGCTGTTCTTAGAGTCTCCGGAGAAGGGTTTGTTAAAGGAGACACTGAATTCACCAGAGTAGCCATTGCAAACAGATAGTAACAAGCAAAATTCAAGATTTCAGCTTGAAACCAAAAATATCAAAACTTGGTGGTTTCCTCAAGTGGTTAGATATTAAGACTTCAGATAAGGAGCAATAATGAGTCAAAAGGACGCGTCAAACATCGGAAAAAAAGAAAAACCTGAGAGAGAGATAGGGTTAACATACACTGAGGATCATCACCACTTGTTCCATGCAAAAAGTTTTGAGACCTTTTAAAGAAATGTTGAAGCACAAAGGTAGATTTTTATGTTTTTTTCTTACGTGTGTTGCTGTTCTTCTGGTCCAGTCCAGTCTAATTCAAGCCGTATATTTGGAGTCCTTCTGTTATCCTCCTCCAAGTGTTTTGCTTGCTGTAGATGATCCCATCAAAAACAAGAGAAATAAATAAATAAAGTCTTATTTTTTAAACTTCGTTCGTGTAGAGCAAGCGTTGTCGTTTACATGATGATTACTAGTCGTTTAGTCCCGCCCAGCTTTTGGACTGGGCTTGCCCTTAAAGCGTAGTTCACACCGCGTTTTAAAACTGTTTTTAAAAAAATTAAATTTAAGTTTTTAATTAAATTATTACATTCTCAAGTAAATATTAATTATTACAAAAAAAATATTACATCATCAAAATTATTAATTAAAATGATATTATTTTAAAATTTTCTTCAATTAATTTTAAGTTTTCAGTTAAATTAAATTAAATATTAAAAGGATAAAATCCATTTAATTCTAATTTATTTAAAACAAATCCAATCTCGATTTTGGCAAATCAATAATAATAATAATAAATATCACATTATTTGAATCATATATAAATATTTTAAAATATTTTTTAATTATAAATATATTAAAAAATTATTTTTATTTTTTTTAAAAAATTATTTTTAATATCAATATATTAAAATTAATTTATATTTCTTACCGTTTGTGTCAATAATTCTAATTATATTTTTTAATGCTTACACCCACCCTTTTCATCTTAATCACTAAACTTCCTTCTTATATATGAATTTGTTTGTCGATTTTTTAGAGACTGATCAAAAGTAAAATAAATTAGAAAAAAAAAAAGAAGCTATTTTTGAGGAGACTTGTAGGAGAAGAAAAAAGATAAAAAAGGACAGAGTGGTGACGACTTACGCGAAGCAAGTTGCGGCGGTGGTCGGTGTTTTCTGCCGGCTAACTATGAGTATGACATTGCATTGCAGCAAGCAGCTAAATCATCATTAAAAACAAAAAGAAAACCCACAAATTCACTGTAATTTATTTATCTATTTATTCTCTCTAAATTTTACATCTTTGTTTTCAAAAACAAAAACAAAATGAGATCTTCAAAACAAGCAGCGGCGGCGGGGGCGGCGGGGGGAGCAGAAAAAAGGGG
>NW_011501490.1:28191-41272 GCF_000495115.2 Populus euphratica
TTCCTGCTCTCCAATTTCATTGCTTTGGATTTTTTTTTATTTTTCTGTTTTTTGTGACATTTCTCATGTTATTTATGCATACAGTCGCTCCCAAACCATAGAGGTTCCTGTCAGTTGGGAGGCAATGATTAAGCTAGTGAACTGGTTCTACACTGATGAGTTGCCTAAACCTCCATCTGGTTGTTTATGGGATAATATGGATGATGAGGAAAAGCTACATCAGCTGCAACAATATCTGGAGCTTTGCTGGCTAGCTGAATTCTGGTTTTTGGAAGATATTCAGGATATCAGCTACAAAGTGATTGTATCTTGTCTGGATTCAGCCAGACAGCTGTCTATTAAAATAATCAAAATTGCTTCAGAGTTGTCTCTTTGGAAATTGGCTGAAGTTGCTGCAAATTACCTTGCCCCTTTCTATCGTCAACTATGCCACACAGGTGATCTTGAAGCACTGAATGAAGAGTTAGTTGATATGATTCGTGATGCCTCTGTCCGGCTTTCTCAAGAAGGGTAGTGAGACATTCCAAGTTGATTTACTTTTCCCTGGATGGTTTGAATTTTCGAGGACAAGACAGAAGTTGAAACTTAAGATCTCCAAATGCAACGGAACTGAGGAATGCAGATGTGTTTGCCTGCTGGTGAGTTCTTGCAAGACATAGTTTTAATGAAATTAGGTTTCGATACTTGGTCTTCTGCTGATCATTTTACATTAATTCCAGAAACCAGGGTCATAGTTTCTAGCATTTCTGGGAAGAGCAATAGACGATAGTGTCTTTTGAATTTAGGTGCTACTACTGTATAACTGACCCGCACTACATTGGTGGAGGGAACTTATTTGCCAATCTCAAATAAAAAATTTTCATGTTTAATTTTCAGGGTTCAAGATTGCAACCTGGGGAACACATTTGATTTCTTTTGTGACCAACAATCTCTGTGCTGTGTTTTATCCGATCATGAACAGTCGGACAGGTTCGTATCTTGTATCAAAGTGCTTCAACCAGTCAAGTGCTGAGGATAACAAGTTAGGATATGAAGCAGCCATTTCGTCTTGATTTAGCAATAGACCATGAAGGTTCCATAGCCTTCATAATGGCCATTAACACCATGCAAGGCCTGCCACGATATCCGATGATCAATCTCCACAGCATCAGAAATCATTTGAGTCTCGAAAACGCCAGTATATTGTCCCCATATCACCATGAAAAGGAGGCAATATTTCTGCTAATCGCTTGCTGTCCATAGCACTAGCAAGTAAATTAAACTTGAGCCAGTGAAAAGATCCACGAACAAATGCATGTAAAGATATAGCTTTTGTTGATAGATCGAAGTGAACATTATTCACAGCCCATTTTAAGAATATTAGCAAGATTTCCAGTTCCCAAATCATGGTAAAATCAAATAGCCTTAAATTGATTTCTTTTGGAGATGGATCGAAGTGAACATAATTCACAACCCATTTTCTATACAAGTGGTAGGAGAATAATGCAATCACCTGTGACAGGATTCAACATGCACATACTAGGTTTATGCCAAGCTCTTGAATCAGTCTCACGTAGACAAATCAAGCCGTTGTGTGCTTCGATCTCATACAAATACCTAAATCTAATGCAGGAGATTATGCAGAATATGAGCTACGTGATATGGATTTGTTAAAATTAGGTCATCTGGAATGTTTAGTAGATATATTTAGTTATCTATCATATGAAAATCTAAACTCAAGAAGCAAACATGTCTGTTAAGTTAATAGAGCATATATATATATATATATGAGCTTAATAAATTAATACCCTTGATTAAATAATATTTTTATTTGGTCCGGTACGGGTCTGTTTTGAAATTTAAATAATATCACAATTAGGTCTCAAAAATATTAATTTATAGACTTTAAACTGATTGTATATGATTTGATTTCTGTTACGGCTTTATCAGCTAGTTTAGCAGAAACCAAATCCTAGAGATTAGCAGCTTATCCTTTCCAAATTCGGAATCATAGTTCCACAAGAAATAAAACCCTTCCCTTGACACACACGCAAAGAAGTACTCTTCTTTACAAACGAGGAATCCTAAACCAACAAGGAATAATGCACTCTCCTCTACCATGCCGCTCTATAAAACCAGGAGAGGCTTGTTTATTCTTATTTGTGTTTCTTTGTGATCTAATTATTGTATTCTTTTCGGTATTCTCTTTTTCGATGGAGACATCTTCAGGTTCTTCTGATAACTCAATGTCTTCTTCTGCGTCTTCAGGTCCTTCTGTCGAAAACCTTATGCTTTCTGTCGCCAATCTTTCCTTGACAGAAGGGAGAACTGACACAAAAAACCATCGTTGCTTTTCTCCAAGGAACTGCCTTTTGGCTGCTAATGGTGGTTCTTTACAAGGAATTCAAGAAACCAGGATTAATAGGTTACCACGGTATCAGGCTGGGTTTGCGAATTCGACTCTCGTTCCACCGCCACTGTTTCCTGGAACTATCTGGGGATCAAACAGTTTGGGCGATGATGGATGGGATTTGCAAGGTTCAAGATTGCAGTCCGGGGCAAGGAGTTATGTTCCTATTTTAAACTCTCCGAGTGGTACTTCTGTCGTCGATAAGGGAGCAAGTAGTGCTGGTAACACAGGACTAAGTGATTACAGTGTGGTGAGGAATCAAGAAAAGCTTAACAACGTAAGGAACTTTATTTGTCTGCTTCAAGGAGATAGATTTGTCAACTATTGTTTAGACAAAGAGGGTTCAAGAACACTTCACGGTTTATTGAGTTTGAGGGACCCAGAGATTACACGTCAGATATGCAAGAAAGTTTTGGACTTGTCATCAAGAGGAATCCCCATTTTTATCGAGCTGATGCTTAATCAACATGGATGGCATGTCTTTTCTGAGCTAATTGATTCATTGAATCATCAACAGTTGAGATTGATTACATATGAGATAACCAAAGACATGTCCATTTTTATTACATTGACATTCCACGCACACGGTTCGAACTTGATAAAGAAGGTCATTAGAATACTCAGGAGATCACATTTGATTTCGTTCGTGACCAACAATCTGTGTGCTGCGTTTCTTCTGATCATGACCAATCGGATAGGTTCGTATGTTGTATCGGAGTGCTTAAACCACCTGAGAGCTGAAGATAACAAGGCATTATATGAAGCAGCCATCACATGGTGTCTTGATTTAGCAATAGACCATGAAGGATCCATAGCCTTAATCAGGGTCATTAACACCATCCAAGGTCTGCAAAGATATCGGCTCCTGAATATGCTATCTAGAAATGCAGTATTCCTGTCGCAGGATCCGGAAGGGAACTATGTGATTCAGAAGGTCATATCACTCAATATTCCTTTATTCACCCAAAACGTATGTCATCTCCTCATAGGCCATTATGAAACCATATCCTTGCAGAAAGGAGGCAGTCATATAGTCGAAAAATGCTTGGATACAGAGTGGAAGAGTAGGATAATTGAAAATTTTCTAAGCAACACCAACACTCTATTGCGTGTTGCTAAAGATGAATTTGGTAATTATGTGATCCAGAAAGCACTGAAAGTCACCAAGAAATCAGGCAGTCCACTCTACCACAAACTTTTGTCGCGCCTGAAGCCACATCTTAGCATTCTGCAGTCTGGATACGGAAGAAATGTCTTCAATTTGATCACTGGTGGACAGTCAGTTAAGAAGGTGTAGTTTCATGCAGATCCTGTTTTGTTCTCATTATGTGTTCACTGTGCTACTTCATCCGTAAGAGTTAGCTGTCTCTTAGTGTTGGAAGAAGGGTCTTCGGGGAATTTGAGATGAGATTCCCCACTTCTTCCTCTGTCCATTTTTTTAGGCAATCCTTTTAGTTGTTGTCATATTTAATTCTTGTAATGTAATGTTCTTCTGCAGTCCAGAAGGGAAATATTAACATAAGCAAGCAAGTAGTTAAATGGTTATCGTCACAACACCAAACCTTAACCCAATTACATTCGCCTCTCTTCCCAGCATCATAATTCAGATTTGAACACTATCAATCGCCGGGCCATTAAAATTTTGATATCATATAAGAAAACATCCTAATCCAAAAACTTAGATTATTGAGTGACATCCGAAAAAAGCTTTATATTATTCTCGAACCTGTTATAATGGCATAAGGTAAAGTAGTGTTTTAAAGAAGGAATAAATTTAAAGGTAAATTGCTCACAAAAGAAAAAACTAGCTTCACTGATAGAAAGATTTGACGAGAAAAAAAAACATAGAGGGATTTTGCATGAAGCAATTATGACAAATCATGCTTTAAGCCTTACCTTATTTGAAAGCAATATGTTTGAGTGGAATTTGAATGAAGAACGAGTAGTATCCAGCCTTGCATAGACTTCTCCTTCAGCGCTACACCAACACAATTTTTCATTGCAAAATAATTGAATGTCCCCGTTTTCTTGGAATTCCACTTCTTTGACAAGACGAATTCAGCATAGAAAACATAAAATAAATCTATTTCTTCTACAGTTTTGGAGTGAATTTGAAGGACATGAGACATATCTTTTCAATCCTCATCGTCTCTCAGCTCTTCTATTTGGAAATAGTAACCTTGAAGGACGTGAGACTTATCTTTTCAATCCTCATTGTCTCGTCTATCCTATTCTATTTTGAAATAGTAATCAAAAGTTACATGAATGTTGAAGACACATGAAGTTTTTTACGACAAGCATTTTATTTTCAATCCTCATTGTCTCGTCTATCCTTTTCTATTTTGAAATAGTAATCAAACGTTACATGAATGTTGAAGACATGAAGTTTTTTACGACAAGCATTTTAGTCCATAATTTTACCCTATAAGATTTAGATGATCATCTGTCTGTAACAGCAGAAATAATTTGGTGCTAATTAATCCAAGTATGAGCGAGTCCAATTCAAAACCCTTTTCATTTTCAAGTGGTGGAAAGACTGCCCCCACCCTTGGGAGGATTTAATATGCACATGGTAGGTTCTTAGGTAGAGTGGAACCAGTAACACGCAGACGCCCACGCCATTGCATGAATTACCTAACTCGAACTTGTTCCTGGAAACATGGCTGCATCTAGTTCAAGGGAGCATTGCTCATCGCAAATTTATACTGTTTTCTTCAAGTTCAATAACAAAATCTAAGGTCCAAGCGAATAGAATGCCATAAGTTACAAAGACACCTGCACTTTTCACTCTCTTCTCTATTCAAAGCTATTGCAAACTAATCCACAGTTACCAGCACAAGCTGTTACATAGAATCCAAATCATCCAAAGGTTTCTCCATCTATTCTTTTCCAAAACCAGAGCAGTGAAAAATAACCACACTGTACACGTCCTGAGACCAAAAGATTCATCATCACCTAATACAATAATGTTCAAACACATACGTTGGTCAGCAACGATTGACAGAAAACATAGATCAGCAACGGCTCAAAGAAAGAGGAAAAAAAAAATCATCTCCATAAATATCAAACATAGCACAGTAGAATAATTGTAAGGGAATAGAAGAAACACATACTGTATAGCATTAATGCAATTTAAACGATTGTTACGAGGGAAACAACTGACGGGCAACCATCCATTGTTACAGGCAAACTTGGTAATTACTTGAAAAACTCAAACTCCATCGCGCGCCGCCTTATTCGAATTACTTGAAAAACTCAAACTCCATCGCGGCCATCGCCGCCTTATTCAACAACCATCAGCATCTGCTTGGCTTTATTGCCATTTACTACACAAGGATGTCATATAGCCCCTACCAGAACATGAAAATCACATCCACCCCACCTCCTTGATAACAAATAGTACAGGAAAGTGGGAAACCTCTTTGCAAACCCTGTACAAACTACCCCACTACATCTCCATATCCAGAAAAAGAGCATCAAAATAGGCTCTTGAGACAAAAAGGAACTAAAAGGACTGGAAAAATGACAAAAACCCAACAGAATTCTACCACAACACTGGAGAGGCCATGTACAAGCTTTGTCAAGGCAGTAGCATGGAATTGAGTAGAAATGACAAAAAAATAAAACTAAATCCAAAAAGCTAAGCTGACTCTCATGACAGATTGATCCCAAAGCCTCTGCTTCATTTAGTTCGTGTATTCTGAATTAGCTGTGGTGGGAGAACAAATTAAATGCATCCTTAAGAAATTGCTGGTCCAACAATATCTCTGAGCTATATTCACTTGTACAGAACTGTGTTTCTCAGTGACCTGGTATCAGACTTTCATGTAGTTTCATATTAACTTGGTACCACTTCAGAATTGATGTCACCACCATTACCATCATCCTGACCAACTAAGGAACGCTGGGAAAGATCATATAACAGCTTTTTCTGGTAGTCATTAGTGAGGGGAACAATTGCACGCAAGAGCTCCATAGGTAGTTCCCTCTTAATAGATTCAGCTGGATCTGAATCTGACAGAGAAGACTGCATAATACCATCGTATTTATTTATGCAATATTTAATAAGCAGGCTAAAAAACTCATCAAATGAGGCCTTCCAAAGTGCCCCATTAGTCACATTGTAGTCGCTAGAATCATGAAGATCATTTAACAGTTCAGTTGCTCTCTCCAACACAGACAATAATATGAGGGAAGCCCCATTTCCAGCTGAGCTTCCAAGGGGGCGAAGGGGCGGCTGCTCTGAGGAGCAAACCACTGCAGCAAGACAGGCACTGAGGGAACAAAGATCCATGCGACGAACACATGATGATACAGCCCTTGCAAGTTCATTTGTGGTTTCTGCAACTCCATTATCAAACAGGAGACCTCCAAACAAAAACCTTAAATGACGAAAAATGGCCATGCAGACAATCCGCATGAGATTGCCACCCAGAAAAATAAGTTGAAGGTACCTTGCAAGGAGCTTCCGTCCCTTGGGAAGAGATACTAAACGCAAGAACACAAAATCATCCTTGGGAGCAAGTCCAACTGTGTGGCCATTCTTGCCGAGAGGGTCAACCAATTGCATGGAAGCTGCCAGCCCTTCCAACAAGGCCTGCCTCCTGCGTCTCAACTGGGTTCCAACCTCATGGAACTGATTGAATTCTAGAAAACGATCAATATCATCTACATCAAGAAGAAGGCAAAGACCATCTTCAATTGTGACTCTAGCTGCAAGCATTGGCTCCTGTTCTAGGGGCTTCTCAGCAGCATTCTGCTCAGTATTACCACCACCAGTAGAATTTGGAGGTTCAACTTCAAGAAGAGGACGAGGCCTGCGAATCGAAGAGAACGGAATTCTCCCAAGAGCATCGACCTGGAGAAAAGCATGCGGCTCAGCATTAGCTCGTGCTCGGGGAGGAAGATCCCTCAAGTGAATTGGGCAGAAATGATGTCTGAGCTTTGCCCCAGCTGTTTTTTTTGAAAGGCAAGCCTGGTGATAATAATCATCCACGTATGGGTCATTACTCTGTGTTGCAGCTAGCTGCATTCTGAGAATAGTTTCAATTTCATCAGTAGTCATATACTTGGATCTGAACTGAGGCAAGCCAATATCAAACTTCTGACCATTGACATCAAAGCCTTGCTGAGGATAAGGCACCATTGATCTAACTTTCTGAACTGATTTTGGTCTTTGATCTCTATTGGTCAGACCAAGCATTGTGTCAAAGTTGTTCGTCATTGGAGGGGATAAAGAGAGATGAGGATTGAACACTTGAGATTGCATGCCCAATAAATGGCCCGATGATGAATGAACTGGGGGGTGCAACCTATGCTGTTGTGGCTGAAGTTGTGGGATCAACTGTGGAGGCATGATCCCATTCTGATGAGATAATGGCGGTTGCAACATATTGGTCAAGCGGTTGGGATGATCTCCAGGATATAAGCCTGCATGGTTGACCCATTGGCTAGGTGGCCGGCTATTAGCAGGAAGACCAGAACTGAATTGAGGCAAATTCCCACCGTAATGTGGTGATCCATGATGTAAGCTGCTCAATGGAAGATGGGAATTAGAGAAGGGGGGTAATGCTATTTGGTGGCCACCAGCAAGATATTGAATATTTAGATGACTGCAGTTCGGTGAGGACTGTGGAGATTGGCCGCCCAGGGGAGGATTTGAAGTGTAAGAAGATTTTGGCACAAGAATAGGTTCACTAGAGTAGTGTTGGTGGTGGTGGTGGTGCTGCTGCTGCTGCTCAGGGTATGAAGAAGTTCGGTATAGATGCTTTGATTCTGCAAGGCGAGCAGTAGAAGAATATGGCTGCGACGACCATCTTGTGCCATCTTCAACGCCATCTTGGTCAAGTAGCTGCTGGTCAGACCAATTTGGAAAATCCTCTCCCTGTGCCCATTCAGCAGCAGATGAACCTGGAAGGTTTTATCACAGATATTTCATTTATATTCATTTTTCACAGATCCAAAGTTGGAAAAATTGCCTTTTTTTTTGTTTTTTTTATAATTCACTACACTATTGAACACGGATTAAAAAAAAGGTGCAAGTGCATCATCATAATAAAGAATTTCGAAATATCAATGCAGAACAAATGTCAAGCATATTGATTCTGTTCTGCCAAGTGCAGAATTCCAACTTGCCCAACGAGTAAACCTATGCCCTTTTTGGGCTAACTTTGAACTGCATTTACCTAGTCTATCATTAAATTTAAATGCAATTGATAAGACTGAAGGAACTCAAGTAAAAAAAATCACAAAGTATAACAATCTTTGCCAATTAAAAATATCTGCCTGAAACATTCATGTAGAACTAGAATGAATACCAGTTACATTTCTTTTTAGTAACAAGTGGCATTGGTAAATGTCTATTTCTTATTGCAATGAATTTCCATCTGGAACAAGATATTACCAACACTGTCTCTATTCTGATGTTCAAACTGTCATACATTTGACATTAATATCTTGGTTGTAATTGAAGACACTAGTTTGCCGGAATAGAGTCACAATAAGGTATCCCAATTTCCCTAGAACTTTATGATATCCCACTAGTATGATTCTCAACCATGTGCAGCATTAACCCAAAAAATGTAAATCACTTGACTTTAGCAACAATCATATCATGATAAAGTGATAAGGCATTGGAACGAAGAACAGCACACCAAAAAAAATAAATGGGTGCCACTGGGAAAAAAAAATACCACTATAAGTTCATGGATTGATTAATAAATTTCACATTAATAAAGTAAATTATACAAGGGAATACTTACTTTCTCTGGAGCCCCTATCACCAATTATCCCAGTGCTTCTCGGTCCATTGACACCCTTGTTCAACTGCAAAAAAAGAGCAAGCAAGCATACCCAATTAAGCAAACCCATCATAATTTAGTATTTTGAGATACTTCTAACACTGATGAAAAGATAAGAAACAGCCTGCATACGTGCTACATGCCAATTAGACCCAAAGTAAACAAACTTGGTTACTTTTTCTTTCCCATCTTTTTCCAAATTGGTTACAATATGCACCAATTACACCTACACCTACTCCTTTACCAAACGGAGCTAAGGCCCAACAACTGAAAACTAACATCACTGTCATTTGCTTTATTTAAACTCAAACCATCTTCTAGAAGACAAAAGATTCTCGACATTGTTGAAGTATCAAAGCATAAAAAATTCAAGTAAACGCAAAGCATTTCAACTTTCCTTCACAGAAGATATTACTAATAAGCAAATTTGTTCAGAAGTAAAACAAGTTTTCCAATTGCTCTCCCTTTCTCCTCTCTGGATGGAGGCAGGTTGTTTGGAGATACCATATATAAACTGATGTTGTGTGGTACTAAAATAAAAACTGACCCGTCATAGGAAATTCTCCTGAAGATAGATTCTCAAACATGTGGACTAATTTGCAAGGAGATAGAATGAAAAAAGAATCGCATGCAAAAGCAAGTTCTCACTTGTCAAAATCAGAAGCGGTTTAAGGACATATTAACTACATTGTAGCAAACTCAAATCCTACATAAAACGTGCCTAAATATCCAGCCTATTTGTTTGCTTCAACAGTCAAAAGGCCCTCGATACATGAATACAGATGGCTTTCTTCCTGCTTGTTACACACGTTTGCACATGCGGACATGAAAAGAATGATATATTAAAGATATTCTCTGATGCAACCTTATCAAATAAAGATCATATTATATACAACCTTCATAACATACACAATAGCATGACTAAGTAGGAGGCTGACCTTTGAAAATGTAATTCATAGCATACACAATAGCATGACTAAGTAGGAGGCTGACCTTTGAAAATGTAATTGCAAGATCATCAATGTCAGATAGAGATCGTAAAACCTCACCCTGCAAATAAGAAAGGAACAGTTAGTGGCACCAACAGACTAGCTACTGCTTTTGAGACAGATATAACAGCCAATTTATACAAATCAATACAAATTCACACATTATTCTAGAGTTTAGGACCCAATACTGAAGAACACGTCCCCCCTGCCTCCAAATTCTAAAAGAAGGGTCACCAAGAAAATAGGATTGTTTGTACCTGCAGCCCCTCAATCATTATCCAATTCGAATCACATCCCTCAACTACCAAATCTTCTCATATAGTATTTGGTCATGTTCCCAATAGTAATGTGGTATACCATTTCACAATTTCAACAACTGCAGCCGGTATGAGGTGCAGCAATTGCACAAGATGCCTCACTGTTTGAACAGTGGCATAACAAAAGTTCAATGGAAGACCGGAAGTGTTAAATGTCAGGACTCTAAGACATTGGAGGATTTAAAGATTGATAGTTGAGGGACCTGTTCAAAATGAGTGATATTAGACAAAGCACTCAACAGAACTTGGAATCCTAATATTGATGACCCCCTTTGTTGATACTGCATTGGTAATTTCAAATGCTGCCAAAGTACAAAGAGTGACACTTGATACACCATAGAAGATCCTCATTCTTATCTTATGAACCACCTTTCATAGTTCACTCTGGTTCTTTCACAAGAGAAAAGGAAAAAAAGACAGCAGAGCACGCATAACGAAATTGACAAACCACTTAGTTCAAGCATCCTCTCTGAAGCAATCTCCTCAATGAGTTAGAAGATCTGCTACACCAAAATAACCCTAAAGATGTGCTACATTCATTTCTCTCTTTAACAAAATTCTTCTTTTATTCACAGGAAAAACAACAAAAACAAAAATTTACACCAATTTGGCAGACCTACATATCCACAACAAAATAGCGCGCTCCCCTAATTCTTCTAAAAAAAAACATGTAAACGTTCCTAAGAACCAAAAAAATTCCATTTCCATGTAAATCAAAGAATCAAATAAAAAGGATAGAAGATTTCAAGATGAAGGGAGGATGGAACCTCTTGTCTATCAAAGAGAAACTCTTCCTCTTCAAAATCAGCAGCAGGCAACTCCTCGTCATCCTCCAACCCACCTAACTCAACTTCCTCAACATGATCTTTACCAAAGAATGCATATTGAGATGCATCAAATACAGCACCTTCTGCCCACAAAAAAAAAATCCAAGAGAGAAAACCAGGTCAATTCCAAGTGCAATGGCACCCGCTCCATGTCTAGAGAAGCTAAACTCACGTTACAAAACCAAAATCGCACCACACAAATAGATGGCAAGTGCTTAAACGAGAACGCAGTTACGATTTACACTAAGCTCGGCTTTGAAGCTAATTTTGACTAAAAAATGACAAGAAACGTTACCATATCAGTCATTAACATCAAAAGCAACAATAGAATTTGAAGAATCAAGGACCAACTCAACTATTTAAAGCTAAAACAATTGTTCGATATAACTTCAAATATACCCATTAAATTCTACTAAGCTCAAAACAAAGCAGATCCTATCACACACCCAAAAAAAAAATCTTACACAAATACAAAGCTAACCTACAATTTTTTAACTTTGACCCACAAAACCAAACAACTTAAACAGACCATTTAGACAAAATCCCATGATGTTTTATCCTATTTTCTCGAGAAACAAACACAAAAAGAAACAAAACAGATCTTTACAAAATAAATAAATAAAAACAACGAAAACAAACCTGTGGAGTTATCTCCAATCTTGGGAGCTTGTTCAATATTACCCCCATCCATCATCATCTACACTTTCTTCTGGGTTTTTTTTTTAAAAAATCTTTAAACCCACAAAAACTGAAAACTTCAAAACCCCTAATCCAAACAAAATCCAAATCTCACAAAAGAAAAGCACTGAATTCTAAAAACCCTTTTAAGGGTTTTTTTGTTGAGAGAAGGATTTGTTTCTGTACAGTGAAGAACTGGGTACTGCTAAGCCTACGATAATGATTCAAGCTAATTAAGCTATAAGTTCTTTTTGGATTAGAAAGCAAGGAAGAGAGAAACCCTGGACAGAAGGAGATAACGATCGATTAACATTAGTATATGTTTTTTTAATTGTTATATTTATTGCATACAGAAAAGAATAGACCATACAAAGAGAGGTCGGTGAGTTTTTGTAAAAAAAAAAAAAATGATTTGATATTTTTTTAATTTAGTATTCGCATTGTATTTAAAAAAAAATCGTATTTTACTTGAAAAATAGTTATGAATAATCAAGCTCCGAAATAGGTTTCGTTTTTTTAGAATACGAGAGCACAATGATTTTTGTTTTTAAGTGTATTTTACTTGAAAAAATATTAAATTAATATTTATTTTAATTATTTTAATATACCATGTTAAAAATTAAAAAATTATTTAACATATTTTAAAATTAAATATTTTAAAAATATATTATACAGTATAATATTAAACCCAAATACCAACACTAAAATTAATTTAGTGCAAGGAGGAAGGCAAAAAGTTTGAAATGGAGAGGCATGAGGCCTCTATTTACCTATTTTATTTAGGAAATGGGAGTTTTATTTGTTTTAGTGGATGGTGGAGCCTAGAAGATGTGATTAGATGCTATTTATGTGTTAGGGTTATGAATTTAGTGATAGAGATGAATTTATTGTTTGGATTATTCTTTTTTTAATGGGATTTTTGGGGAGGTATGTGCTAGGTAAAATTTTCTTATCTTTTTCCATGAATGGCATCCACTTGTGCAAAGGAATAAGCATAGAGAGTTGTTGATGTCATGATTTAATAGAGTGTTTTAGCAATACAAGCTATAATAACAATTAATTGTTAAAATTTTATTGATTT
>NW_011501553.1:0-706 GCF_000495115.2 Populus euphratica
AAATAAGATAAAAGTTAACTATGTAGAGGAAAGGAAATGAAAGGCATAAACTTGATATTAATGAAAGCAAAACATAAGCAATACAAAGAGAGAAAGCAAGAGCATGATCTTGATCTGGAAACCAAGATGCCTAAATACATGGCAAAGGCCTCCTTTTATAGACCAAAATTGGAAACTATTGATTTGATGACTAATTGATGAGTGGGTGGCCAACTTTTAACTTGGTGACAATCCTTATCTTCTCTTATTTGCCCAAAACATCATTGATAATATCAGAATTGGAACCACTTAAAACATGAAAGTTGTAGAAAATTGTCTCAACTTTCAAGAAAAAAAGAAGAAGGTCATTTGAATTTATAGAACTCCAGATGTGGGCCAAACACTGAATAGTGTTTGGGCTGCAAGATTGATTTGAACTTTTTCGTTGTTATTACATTTTGAACTTCAAAATGACCTTTTTTAAATCTTGGGCTCCATGAAAGTTGTAGGCCTATGTCTTACCTTTCCATCCATATAAAGTAGACTTAAATACAAGATCTATAGCTCTAGATATTACCCAATTAATGAATAATGTTCCAGTTTGGACTACACCAGCATCTTTTTTCTAAGTTGGCCATCTCTTTGTCTTTTCAATTTTAGTTCTTAAAATCATCAATTAATCCTTTCATTTATGTGATAGGCTTGCATTTAAAATGAACATTTACCA
>NW_011501553.1:732-2126 GCF_000495115.2 Populus euphratica
TTAAGGTATCTTATATTATTAGATATATTATTATAAAACATGCTTTGGTTAAGGAGTTATTGATACTTCAAGTGCAAAATGATGATATAAAACCTTGATAAAAATGCACTTTTAAGTACTAATTAGATGCAAGGAAGACTTTTTGGTTCAAAATTATGTTTAGCATGGTCACACAAATATGGAAAGCATAAGCAGCCAAATGTGTGAAATATAGCATTAGTAGGAGCCTTACCATACAGAATTTCGAATAGAGAGACCATCCAAGATAAGTGTAGGCAAGTGATTAATGATGTACAGGGCTATATTGAAAGCTTCAACCTAAAAATAAAGAGGAGAACTAGCATAAAAAAGCATTGTGAGACTTGTTTTAGTAAGGTGTCTATGTTTCCTTTCAGCTCTACCATTTTGAGATGGTGTATAAGTGATTAGTACTTAAAAGTGCATTTTTATCATGGTTTTATATCATCATTTTGCACTTGAAGTATCAATAACTCCTTAACTAAAGCATGTTTTATAATAATATATCTAATAATATAAGATACCGATACAAGCCTATCACATAAATCAAGAGATTAATTGATGAGTTTAATTACTAAAATTGAGAAGACAAAGAGAGAGATAAGCTTAGAAAAGAAAAGCTAGTTCAATCCAAACTAGAACACCATTTGGTTATTGGATTATAACTGAAGCTGTAGAACTTGGACTTAGATCTACTCTATATGAATGGAAAGCTAAGACATAAGCCTAAAACTTTCATGAAAGAGTCCAAGATTCAAAAAGGTTGTTTTTAAGTTCAAATTGTAGCAACAACGTAGAAGTTCGAATATGTCCTGCAACCAAGACATTATTCAATGTTCAGCCCATATCTCGAGTTCTAGAAGTCCAAATGTTCCAAATTGTTTTTTTTTTTTTAAGATGAGACAATTTCCTAGAACTTTCATGATGACAATATGTTCAAATTCTAATGTTAGTAATGATATTTTTGGCCAACAAGAAAATAAGGATTGTCACCAAGTCAAGAGTTGGTCACCCACTCAATAATTAGTCAACAAATTAATAGTTCTAAATTTTTGTCTATAAAAAGAGGCATTTTCCATGCATTTAGGCATCTTAGTTTTCAGATCAAGATTAAACTCTTTATTTTTTCTTTATATTTTTGTAATATTTAAGTTTTATTTCATATTATATTTTTCTTAATCTCTTATTTATACTTTTTATTTCCTTTAGTATACTTATGTTCTTATATTATTTATTTATGTTTCTCTTCTTCATTATGTTTAGCTAAGTTTATTATGTCAAGTTGAAAAGGTTTCACTAATGGTATTAAAATAAGTATAATATAAACTCAATATAGACTTTAATGTTTATATCCTAAACAACTTGATATTAACATG
>NW_011501553.1:2701-39127 GCF_000495115.2 Populus euphratica
CCCACATGAATCCTACAAAAACAAGTGCATCCTCATGCATAGTTTTCCATCTTGATGCATCTCATTTTAATTTTAAGTCAAATGTTATTCAACTTTCACCTTCTTTTATTGGCTTAAATTTAGAAAATACATACTTGCATTTATGGGAATTTGAGGAGGGGATAAAGACTCAAATGAAGCAATAGAGTAGTTAAACTTCTAAATTCATTTATCTTATAGATTTATTATCTTGGATATACAGCCTGTTGAAGTATGTAATTCATTTCCTCTTATTTTAGGACATTCGTTTCTTACAACTTATAACATATTGATTAATTGTAGGAATGGACTGATGAAGCTGTCATTTGGAAACATGACATTAGAGATGAATATTTTCAACATTTACAAGTAACATGGAGATGATAATGATTTATAGGAAGTAGATCTTATTGAAGAATCAATTTATGATTAATTTGAATCTATCTTGAGTAAAAATAAGTTCGATGAATCTAAAGAATTGCAAATAATTTATTCTCAAGAAGAAATTGAGGACAAGAAAGGCATTGAAAATGTTGATAAGAATCTTTTATCAAGATTGACAATAAATTCGACATCTAACATCACACCAATCAATGATTACTTTCCTGATGAATCTTTACTTTCTCTTAGATTAATGTCTTGATTTGCTAAAAAATTTAATTTTTTTGCTATAGGAGATTTGCAAACTCATTGGAGTACCCAAGATAAATTAAGTTTTTGAACGAGGTGAAGAACTTTTATTGAGATAACCCTTACTTATTCAAATATTGTCCTGATCAATTATTTCAATGATGCATTTCTGACAATGAGGTAAGTAGTGTCATTAAATTTTGTCATTCTAAAACATGTGAGAGTCATTTCTCTTAAAAAAGATGACAACTAAAATCTTACAATATGAAATCTATTGGCCCACCATGTTCAAAGACACACATGTGTTTTGCAAAGCTTGTGAAAATTGTCAAAAGCCATGATTTATTTCAAAACATAAAGAGTATTTAGATAATCTTCTTTTGACTTTTGGGACATATCCTAGTGGCAATGTGCATTGTGCATTTCATAACTTATAACCCTGTTTTCATAAAGAATATGTTCGGCATAGTCTTGGGAATTTGACTATAAAAGACCATGTTTGTCAATTTTTAAGAAAACTGGATGGGAAGCCTATCTTCGACCCATACAAGGCGTTCAAGCTATTTTTAGACATAAAACCAAGGGAAGATATGAGCCACAATCACAACTTCCTGTACATACACATGTCATTTCAAATAAATAAATAAATAAATAAAGCGAGTGTGAGACTCTAGCTGGCCTACATATATGTGGTATGATTGCATTTTTAATTTCGTATCTATTCCCTTCATTTCTACTCAACCATACATTCAATAGATATAGAAGTGTGTAGAAATGATAGGTTCCTCAAGTCATCAAATAAGAAATATTTGTGTTTTCGGTGGATCCAGTCTTAAAAAAAAAAGGAGTTTTTAGAATCAACAAATCATCTTGGTCAGATACTAACTAAGAGAAAGATTCATTTAGTATATAGGGGAGGTAGTCTTAGGTTAATGAGTGGTGTGTCAATAGTTGTATTTTTAGAAGGTAGTCAAGTTTTAAGGGTTGTCCCCAAAGCTTTAGCAAAAGGGGACATCATTGGATAAAAAATTAGAGAGGAACTACAGGTTTGCATAATATCTGATCGAATAAATACAATATTTAAACACGTTGATGTCTTCATTACTTTACCTGGTGATCTAGGCACATTGGAAGAGATCTTTCATTTTTCCTATTGGTCCCAACTTTACATTCACAATAAACCTATAGGTTTGCTCAATGTTAATGGTTTTTATGATAAAGTGTTATCTTTTTTTATCATGTTATGGAACAAAATTTCCCAACATCTTCGACATGAGAAATCATAATCTTTGCCACTACTACTGAATAATTGATTGATCAACTATAATGTTTCATCCCAATAATTAATCCCTCTATGAGTCGAATAGAATGGTCAAACAAGAAAAGCTGTAAAAAGCTGAGATTGGATTTGAGCATTAGTTTGTAAGAATGTTTATCTTTTGGTTTTATTAATAGTATAGTATTTGTGTTTTGTTGTTTTTTTTTGTATTTGTTTAAGTGTGTTTCAAGCTTGTCAATAGTCGTTGCTTTAGGTGATGTCTTCTATACTCTATCTTTCTATCTTATGACATTGAGGACAATATCTTATTTTGGTTAGAGGGCAGTAGTTGACAACAAAATAATAATAATACTAATAATTATAAATAAATAAATAATAATAAAATAACTAACTAATTGCTTTTGTTTTTAATAAAACCATTAGACAAAAGTATTATTGTTAGGATGACAGAGTAAGGGAGAATTTTATTGGCTCTTGAGATGCATCTTAGTAAACTTTTTTCAATGGTTATTTGCAATATTCATAACAAGGTATATGACATACTTCTTTTGAAATATTCAGGTTTACAAAAACTCACATTATTATCAATTGATTTTGCTTATATATTCATTTAACAAGTATTCTTAAACCTTCATCTTCACACACACACTTTAACATATGATTGTGGGTTACATATTGGATTGTTACATTATTTATATTTTTTTGTAGGTAACAACTAAGGGAAAGAGATAGTAAATATAATTTGAAAAAAAAACAGAAAAAATGATAATAAATGTAAATAAATAAATAAATAAATAAAAACATAAATAAGTTTGGTTTCATAGCCTCTTTAACTTAAACAATTAAGTCCAAATGAGTGTTTTAATACCTAATACCCTAAAGTTAATTGACTTGGGGCTATTGGCCTAGTGCTTGTTACATGGGTTAAGGAGAAAAGCTTAAAGGAATCAAACATTACACTATCTATATATCAGTATTTGCAATCCGAGTTACTAAGCTCAAAGCGGTGTCTCAACACCTAATGCCTTAAGACCAACTAGTCTAGGAGTCATTAGCCTAAAGCTCGTTACATGGGTTAAAAATGCATTATGTTTTAAGTTATATATATATATATATATATAAAAAGAAAATAATCTTAACCAAAGAAAGTTAACCTTGAACATTAGAACAAAATTTTGTTTTCATCTAAGTAAAGCCCCATGACTATAAGTTGATATATTGAACACAAAATGAAGGTTTATTAATATATTGTTTAGGAAGTATGAAGCATATATATAAATTTAATGAGTTTGTTTATTTAAATAGATTAATGGAAGTTCAATGATAAATACCTTGCTTTGTCGAACTTGCAAATTATTTTTCTATTTTAACGCTTTGATTATTAAGGACTAGTAATAAGCTGGTTGTGGGGTGTGATTGGTACTTAAAAGTACATTTTTATCAAGGTTTTATATTATCATTTTGCACTTAAAGTATTAATAAATGCTTAGCTAGAGTATGTTTTATAATAATATATCTAACAATATAAGATGCCTTTAATTTATGATAAATGCTCATCATAAATGCAAGCCCATCACATATATCAAGGGATTGATTGATGATTTTAACTACTGAAATTGAGAAGATAAAGAGAGAGCTAAACTTAGAAAAGACATGTTGATTTAGTCCAAACAAGAATACTGTTTAGTTATTGGATCATAAATAGAGCTATAGAACTTGGATTTAGGTCTGCTCTATATGAATGTAAAGCTAATATATAGGCCTACTACTTTCATGAAGAGTCTAAGATTCAAAAAGTTATTTTCAAGTTCAAATTGTAACAACAACGAAGAAGTCCAAATCCGTTCTTCAGCCCAGACACTGTTCAGTTTTTCGCCCATAACTCGAGTTCTAGAAGTCTAAATGCATCAATTTTTTTTAGAAAGTTGCGATAATTTTCTAGATCTTTTATGATGATAGTATGTTCAAATTCTAATATTAGCAATGATATTTTAGTTAGACAAGAAGATAACGATTTTCACTACGTGACTGCTTTTTGTGATTGTCTTGTTTTAACTCACAAGTGCATGAGTATGCGATGTAGCAATTAACTCGGTAAGATTAAGGTCATATCCACAGAGAGCTAGATCTAGAAATTAAGTTAGGTAACAGAAAAAACTCAAGAGAAATTAAATTAACAATAACTTGGTTGAAAATAATTGATGGATTTGTTTCAAATATGAAAATATGTAAATAGATTTTAAATGACAAGAAAAAGTAAGTCTTCGTCCAAATCAATTTTAATGGTGATGTATTGGTGATTCTTTCAAGATATATAAGATAACTCAACCTAATATTAATGATGGTAATATTAGAGCGGAAGATATTACAATGAAGTTTAAAAAGATGAAGAATGATTATTGCTTAAGAATGAACAAGTACTTTCATATTAAGTAAGACATTGAATCACGCAATCTCTATACCAAAACTAAAGTTCGTGCATAAAAATTTAAATTATTATATGTGTTGCAGACCTCCTCAAATTCCCTTAAATGCAAGTATGGATTTTCCAATTCTAAGCCATGAAAAGAAGGTAAAAGTTGAATAATGCCTGACTTAAAATTAAAATGAGATGCGTTGGGAGGAAAAACTATGCATGATGGTGCACTTGTTCTTGTGGGATTGATGTGGTCTCTAAGATAGATTCGGACTTCTTTGTTGTTGCTACAATTTGGACTTGAAAATGGCCTTTTTAGATTTTGGGCTTCATATGAAAGTTGTAGACCTATGTCTTACTTTTCCATCCATATAAAGTAGACCTAAATCTGAGATCTATAGCTCCAGATATGACCCAATTACCAAACAGTGTTCTGATTTAGATTGCACCGACATCTCTTTTCTAAGTTTGGCCATCTCTTTATCCTTTCAATTTCATTTCTTAAATTCATCAATTAATCTTTTCATTTATGTGATAGGCCTGCATTTAAAATGAACATTTACCACAAATTAAAGATATCTTATATTATTAGATATATTATTATAAAACATGCTTTAGTTAAGGAGTTATTGATACTTCAAGTGCAAAATGATGATATAAAACCTTGATAAAAATACACTTTTAAGTATCGATCAATAAACATTAAGATTTATTCATATCTTAAAGAACTCGCCTTAACCACCATCATCCTTGATTTGGATCCAAGAAAGAGATTAACCAACCATGATTATATATAAGAACACTTTAATAAATATGAAATAACTTGAAGTAAACTGAAATAATAAATTTTACAACCTAAAAAACTAAAATCTACAAAGAAGAATACAACACAATTTCAGTAAAAATTCAAACACAAATATCATGCCAACCTTGGACAGCAATTTCGACCCTCCTAGAAGCCTCTTTTAGAGATGGTTATTAGATACTTATAGGAAATTTTGTCACCTTTCCAGATTATTAAAGAATAGCTCATTTGAAAACCTGAGTAAAAAATTATAGGCAAAATACCGAAAAGGTGTTCTGAAAAATCAAATTAGGCCAGCTTGGAAACCACTTTGGTGCATGTTTTTCTTCCTCCTTTATGAGCTGTCTCTTTCTTCTTTTAACCTAAAATAATGTAATAATGTCCTCTCCAGCTTTTCATCCATGTACTTGCCCTCTTGGATTACGTAAAATAAATCAATTGTTATTTGTTGTGTGGGCATGTAAGATTATAGATTATGCTTGGACTGATTTGGAGGCTAATTTGGGGCTGAATTTAAGCATCATATAAGGATACAAATGTACCTATTATTTGGGGTAATATTGACATTGAAATCTTAAGTGTTTGATGGTTGGAGTTTGCCCACAATATAAGGCAAGTTTAGGGTTGAAATAGATCATATAATAATCTTTTCTAGAATTAAAATAGAATTGATTTTTGGAAAAAAATTGAAGCACTTATTTAACCAAGATTTGCTCCAAACTTCAACTAAATTTCTCTTCAATTATTTGTCCTGAATTTCGACATTAAATTTTCTGACATAATCCATTTAAACTCCAAAAACCTATCGAAACATTAAAAAAAACTTCATTACTAAAATGCACATCAATTATTATAAAAAACCCAAATAAAGCCAATAAATACATATGTAAAATAAGAGACCTAATGATACTTTCGATACACAATCACACCCCCCAACATAGATTTTGCTAGTCCTCAAGCAAAATAAAACATAAAACCTTTGAAATGAAAAGAATAATAATAACCATAATTAGGCTTGACTCATCGCACTTGAAGGACCTATCATGCAAACACTAGTATCTTCAACGTAGTGCATACATAATAGTAAATAAAGAAAAATAAACATATTTAGATTCTCTAAATCAAATATTCATACAAAATTCCAAATTCAATCGTATTTATCATGCAACCAACATAATTGATTCACGCGAAAACTCAACATGTAATCTTCCCTTCTCACTACTACAACCAAGGTAGCAAACTAGAGAAATATCTATATGTTTGTTTTTTGAAGATTTATTTATTCTTTATCTTTAAGTGGTCACTTCTCTTTTAACGGGAATACAAATATTTGTGATGAATGTACTCGGTTACGCATAAAGTCACAAACTTAAAGTGCTTTTACTTATGAATGTACTCGGTTACTTATAAAGTCACAAACTTAAAGTGCTTTTACATACTATATTTTAAGCTGTCGTTTGACGTAAAGATAAGCATTTGTGATAAATACCCCTAGTTACTGAGCAACTCAAAAAATTAGAGTAGATAGAACTTTTTACACATTTATTTATTTAATTGTCTAATAATTGTTACTCTATTTACTTAAACCTTGTTTAGGACTAAATAAAAAAAGGAATAATCACAAGTAAAGCATCACACTCATCTTTTATGCATAATCACACAACTCACACAACTTTTACCAAGAAAGATGTACTTCAATAATCTTAAAGAAAAAAGAATACTATATCTTGCTTTATAAGATATTATATATCTTAAATTAAAGTATGCAATGTTCAACACAATAATGAATCCAAAAATATAATCCTGATCCTAAACAAGTCTCACTCACCTACGAATGCAATTTTTTTTTTTTCAAACAAGCATAGCCATCTCAAGCATTCAACATAATTAAATATCAAAAATTAAGTTTTACATTATCCTTAATGTAAAAAAAATAAAATAGAGAGAAGAAAAGAATAAAGATTAGAAAATTGTTACTCCTTTTTTTTTTAAAGATGAATGTCTGATTGAATTGGACATGAGCTGACTTCTTGCTTGATTCTTTTTTTTTTACCTACATATCACAATTAAAAGAAAACGTCAAACAAATTTTGTTTTTGCAAATAAAGAACCTCACACCCCCCCAACTTAAAATAATGCATTGTCCCTAATACATGAATGAGTAAATATAAGAGTTGGAAAAAAAAAAGAAAAAAAACTCATTACTTCTGATACTACAATGGTATTGGATGTTGAAGATCCAATGTCTCAACTTCAGCCACAAAGATTTCAAAATAAGGTTTCAATCTATGACCATTTACTTTGAAAATATTTCCATTCTTAGGATTTTTTACTTCAAAGACACCATGCTCAAAGATGGATTTAATCACAAATGAACAAATGCATTTTATCCTCAACTTCCTAGGAAAGAGATGTAATTGTGCATTATACAAGAGAACTTTTTGACCAACATGAAAGGATTTTCTAAGAATATGTTTATCATGCAAAATTTTTATCTTATGTTTTAAAATTTTTGCATTTTTAAATGCATCATTTCTCAGCTCCTCTAATTCATCTAATTGAAGCTTTCTTTTTTTTCCAACCTCGTTTTCATTGTCATTGAATTATCGAATGACCCAATATACATGGTGTTCAATCTCAATAAGGAGATGACAAGGGGGTACTGAACTCAACCTGGCCACTAGTCTATGGGTGATAGGGGGTACTGAACTTGTGAATTACACCATATTTTCTCATCAACATCCCAACAGGTTTGTTACAAAATGCTTTCCCCCATCACTATTCATAGCTCGAGGGATGCCAAAATGAGAGAAAATATTCTCTTTCAAGAATTTGACCACAACTCAATGGTCATTGGTTTGAGATGCAATGGCCTCCACCCATTTGACACATAATCAACAGTTACAAGGATTAATTGGTAGCCATTTGAACTTAGAAAAGGTCCCATGAAATCAATCCCCCAACATCAAATATTTCCAAAACAAGAATGGGGTTAAGGGGCATTATGTTATGCCTAGTGAGGTTACCCAGTCATTGGCATCAATCACATGCAACACAAAAGGCATGAACATCTTTAAACATGGTAGGCTAATAAAAACCACACTGCAAGATCCTAATAATGGTTTTCTTGGAAGAGAAATGCCCACCATAGGCTATTGCATGATAAAAATTAATGACAGTTGAAATTTCATGATCAAGGATGTACCGCCTAAAAATTTGGTTAGTATGATATTTAAGTAGGTAGGGGTCATCTAAAAAAAGGTATTCACATTGCACAAGAATTTTTGTTTGTCAAGTTTAGACCAATGAGAAGGAATGTGAGTTATGGCTAGGTAATTTGCTATGTCAGCATACCATGGAGAGCTAATGTAGGAGATAGTACCTGTATAAAATAAATTTTCATCAGCAAAGATTTCATTTATTGGAGATTCATCAATTATGGTCTCAATGCTTGAAAGACGGGACAAATGATCAGCCACTACATTCTATACTCCCTTTTTATCTCGAATTTCAAGGTTAAACTCTTAGAGTAGGAGGATCCATCAAATGAAATGATTAGTACTTAAAAGTGCATTTTTATCAAGGTTTTATTTCATCATTTTGCACTCAAAGTATCAATAACTCCTTAATTAAAGCATGTTTTATAATAACGTATATAATAATATAAGATACCTTTAATTTATGGTAAATGTTCATTTTAAATGCAGGCCTATCACATAAATGAAAGGATTGATTGATTAATTTAAGAACTGAAATTAAAAGGACAAAGAGACGGCCAAACTTAGAAAAGAGATGTCGGTGCAATCCAAACCATAACACTATTCGGTAATTGGGTCATATTTGGAGCTGTAGATCTCAGATTTTGGTCTACTTTATATGGATGGAAAGGTAAAATATAGGCCTACAACTTTCATATGGAGCCCAAGATGTAAAAAGGTCATTTTCAAGTCCAAATTATAGCAACAACAAAGAAGCCCGAATATGTCTTCCAGCCCGAGCACTATTCAGTATTTGGCCCATATCTGGAGTTCTAGAAGTCCAAATGAGCTGAATTGTTTCCACAAGAAAGATGAGACATTTTACTACAACTTTCATGTTTTCAAGTGGCTCCAATTTTGATGTTAGAAATAACGGTTTGGGCAGACAAGAGAAGATAAGGATTGTCACCAAGTCAAGAATTGGCCACCCACTCATCAATTAGTCATCAAATCAATAGTTCCCAATTTTGGCCTATAAAAGGAGGCATTTTCCATACATTTAGGCATCTTGGTTTCCAGATCAAGATCATGCTCTTGCTTTCTCTCTTTGTATTTTTTTGTAATGTTTATGCTTTGCTTTCATTAATATCAAATTTATACCTTTCATTTCCATTCATTTCCTTAGTTAACTTTTATCTTATTTATGTTCTTGTTTTGTTTATTTATTTTTCTTTCTTTCATTATATCTAGCTAAGTTTATTATGTCAAGGTGAAAAGGTTACACTAATGGTGTAAGAATAAGTACAGTGTAAACTTAATATGGACTTTATTCTTTGATACTAACATGTTTTGTATTTGTTATCTTGTTCACTTTTTAATACTTTGCTTGTTAAATGACTAATCTTGATTTATGTTGTATAACACTTGGTACAACAAATGCTTGGCACTTTCATAGCCCATACTGTATGGTATAACCGACACCTGAGCTATGAAAGGAACTTGATTTGTTGTTAACATAAGTTATAATCATGAATGCTTGATGAGATTTACAAGTATTAGCATTAATCGAATAAGATGACTGACGTAATCATGTTAACAATCTATAATCTGATTAGAACCTCCTTTCTATGTGGTTTCCAATTGAATAATAAGAGTTTATACTATACTTGTTTGACATACCATTAGTGGAACCTCTAACCTTGACATTTGTTATTATCATTGTTTAATCCTTACATTAATATTCCATTCTAAGTTCTCATCATCATCTTCTTCTTCTTTTTCTTTATTTTTATTATTATTAATGTTATTGTTATTGTTGTTGTTGTTGTTGTTGTTGTTGTTGTTGTTATTGTTGTTATTGCTATTGTTGTTGTTTATAATTGTTGTTTATAATTTGTACAATTAACCTCCCTGTGGTTCGGCCCCGGTCTTGCCGGGTTATTTATTACTTCGACACTCCTGCACTTGGGAGAAGACATCAATCTTTTAGTCGTGTCAAGTTTTTAGCGTCGTTGCCAGGGAGGTAAGTTCTTGTATAAATTATAGTAGTTATTTTATTTTTCCTTTTCACTTGTATATAACTTTGTATCTTTTCTCTTGTTTCTTCTTCTTTTTATTCTATTCCTACACGTGCATGAGAGTGTGGTCATGTATATTATGTGGTAGAATTTGTAGGGTATCCTCATCATTTTAAGAAAATATGCCCGAAGAAGATAATCAATCACTTCATAATGAGAATAATGAGAATAACCGTGCTAGAACACTTAGAGACCACATGAATCCCACAAGAACAAATGCACCATCATGCATAGTTTTTCCTCCTGATGCATCTCATTTTAATTTTAAACCAGGTATTATTCAACTTTTACCTTCTTTTCACGGCTTAGATTTGGAAAATCCATACTTGCATTTAAGGGAATTTGAGGAGGTCTGCAACACATATAATGATTCAAATTGTAGCATGAACACCATCAGACTAAAGCTTTTTCCTTTTTCATTAAAAGATAAAGCTAAAACATGGTGAAAAAATTTGAGACTAGGATTTATTCGTGCTTGGGATGAAATGCAACAACAGTTTTTAAAGAAGTTTTTCCCATCTCACAAAACAAACTCTTTCAAAAGACAAATCATCACTTTCACTCAAAAACCAGGACAAACATTTTACCAATGTTGGGATAGGTATCGAGACTTGTTTAATACTTGCCCTCATCATGGTTTCGAAACATGGAGATTGGTTTCATATTTTTATGAAGGGTTAACACCTAGAGATAGGCAAATGGTTGAATTGATGTGCAATGGAACTTTTGAAGATAAAGACCCTGATGAAGCAATGGAGTACTTAGACTTGTTAGCTGAAAATGCTCAAAATTGGGACACCGCGGGTACTTATGAGGCATCGAGTAAAACTCAACCGCATACATCTAGTGGAGGTATGTACAACCTTAGGGTAGATCATGACCTCCAAGCTAAGTTTGCATCTTTACCTAAAAAAGTCGAGGCACTAGAATTGAAAAAGAGTGGTCAATTAAAATCTGTTGAAAACATTGTGTGTCAAATCTGTGAAACAAATGAACACTCAACCAACGATTGTCCAACCTTGCCTTCTTTTAAAGAATGTCTCCATGAACAAGCCCATGCTTTAAACAGTTTTCAAAGGGCCAACCACAACCCATACTCCCAAACATACAACCCTGGTTGGAGAAATCACCCAAATTTTAGTTGGAAGAGTGAGAACAACAATGCACAAACTTCACAACCACTGTTTAATACTTTGCTTGTTAAATGATTAATCTTGATTTATGTTGTATAACACTTGGTACAACAAATGCTTGATACTTTCATAGTTCATACTGTATGGTATAACCGACACCTGAGCTATGAAAAGAACTTGATTTGTTGTTAACATAAGTTATAATCATGAATGCTTGACGAGATTTACAGGTACTAGCATTAATTGAATAAGATGACTAATGTAATAATGTTAACAATCTATAATCTGATCGGAACCTCCTTTGTGTGTGGTTTCCAATTGAATAATAAGAGTTTATACTATACTTGTTTGGCATACCATTAGTGGAACCTCTAACTTTGACATTTGTTATTATTATTGTTTAATCCTTACATTAATTTTCCATCTCCAAATTCACATCATCTTTTTCTTCTTCTCTTTCTTTATTATTATTATTATTATTACTACTACTATTACTAGTACTACTACTACTACTACTACTACTACTATTATTATTATTATTATTATTAGTGTTATTATTGTTGTTGTTATTGTTGTTATTGTTGTTGTATTATTGTTATTTATAATTTGTACAATTAACCTCCCTGTGGTTCGACCCCGATCTTGCCAGGTTATTTATTACTTCGACACTCCTGCACTTGGGAGAAGACATCAATCTTTTAGTCATGTCAAGTTTTTGGCACCGTTGCCGGGGAGGTAAGTTCTTGTATAAATTATAGTATTTATTTTATTTTCACTTTTCACTTTTCTTGTATATAACTTTGTTTCTTTTCTTTTGTTTCTTTTTATTTTGTTTTCTTCCTCCTTCTTTTGCTTTCTTCATCTTTTTTATTTTATTCCTACACGTGCATGAGAGTGTGGTCACGTACATCAAGTGGTAGACTTTATAGGGTATCCTCATCATTTTCAGAAAATATGGTTGAAGAAGATAATCAATCACTTCATAATAAAAATAATGAGAATAACTATGCTAGAACACTTAGAGACCACATGAATCCCACAAGAACAAGTGCACCATCATGCATAGTTTTTCCTCCTGATGCATCTCATTTTAATTTTAAACCAGGTATTATTCAATTTTTACCTTCTTTCCAGGGCTTAGAATTGGAAAATCCATACTTGTATTTAAGGGAATTTGAGGAGGTCTGCAACACATATAATAATTTAAATTGTAGCAAGAACACCATCAGATTAAAGCTTTTCCCTTTTTCATTAAAAGATAAAGCTAAAACATGGCTACAAAATTTAAGACCAGGATCCATTCGTGCTTGGGATGAAATGCAACAACAATTTTTAAAGAAGTTTTTCCCATCTCATAGAACAAACTCTTTCAAGAGACAAATCACCACTTTCACTCAAAAACCAGGAGAAATATTTTACCAATGTTGGGATAGGTATCGCGACTTGCTTAGTACTTGCCCTCATCATGGTTTTGAAACATGGAGATTGGTTTCCCATTTCTATGAAGGGTTAACACCTAAAGATAGGCAAATGGTTGAATTGATGTGCAATGGAACTTTTGAAGATAAAGACCCTGATGAAGCAATGGAGTACTTAGACTTGTTAGCTGAAAATGCTCAAAATTGGGACACCGCGGGTACTTATGAGGCACCGAGTAAAACTCAACCTCATACATCTAGTGGAGGTATGTGCAACCTTAGGGAAGATCATGACCTTCAAGCCAAGTTTGCATCTTTAGCTAGAAAAGTCGAGGCACTAGAATTGAAAAAGAGTGGTCAATTAAAATCTGTTGAAAACATTGTGTGTCAAATCTGTGAAACAAATGAACACTCAACCAACGATTGTCCAACCTTGCCTTCTTTTAAGGAATGTCTCCATGAACAAGCCCATGCTTTAAACAGTTTTCAAAGGGCCAACCACAACCCATACTCCCAAACATACAACCCTGGTTGGAGAAATCACCCAAATTTCAGTTGGAAGAGTGACAATGCACAAACTTCACAACCACCGTTTCAAGCACACCATAATTTCCAAAATTCTCATGGATATGCACCTCCTTATGCTCCACCTCCTAGAAGAAATCTTGAGGAAACATTGCATGCATTCATTGAAAAGCAAGAGACAATCAATACTCAACTTGCTCAAAACATGACAGATTTTAAAGATACTCTTGCTAAATTAACATCTGCTCTCAGTTTCCAAGAGAAAGGTAAGTTTCCATCTCAAACACAACAAAATCCCAAAGGGCAATACAATGCAAATGCAAGTAGTTCCGGAAGCCAACACATGGATCAAGTCAAATCAGTCACTACTCTACGCAGTGGTAAGGTTATTGAAAAACCCTCTCTTGAACCTTATGAGAAAGATGATGAATCAATCTCTGAGGGTAAGGAAGGGGTTGAATCTGAAAATTGCAAAGAAACGACTGATTCACCACCAACACTTCCATTTCCTCAAGCCATGACCAAACAAAGGAAAGTTAATCACAACTCTGAAATCTTTGAAATTTTCAAACAGGTAAGGATCAATATACCTTTGCTGGATAAACTTTCAAACAGGTAAGGATCAATATACCCTTGTTGGATGCTATTAAACAGGTTCCTTCCTATGCTAAATTTTTGAAAGATCTATGCACTGTGAAGAGGAAACTGAATGTGAAAAAGAAAGCCTTTCTAAGGAAACTGCATGTGAAAAAGAAAGCCTTTCTAGCCGAACAAGTAAGTGCTATTCTTCAAAATAATAATGCTTTGAAATATAAAGACCCTGGTTGTCCTACAATTTCTTGCTTTATTGGAGAGCATAAAATTGAAAAAGCCTTACTTGATCTTGGTGCTAGTGTGAATCTACTTCCATATTCAGTTTTTCAGAGTCTCAATCTAGGTGAGTTAAAACCAACTTCTATATATCTTTTAATATCTTTTGGATTTATAAAAGGACCTAGAGGAATAATTGAAGACGTGTTAGTACAAGGCGATAAATTCATTTATCCTGTGGATTTTATTGTCTTGGACACAGAACCTGTTGAAGCATGTAATTCATTTCCTGTTATTTTAGGACGTCCATTTCTTGCAACTTCTAATGCATTGATTAATTGTAGGAATGGACTGATGAAGCTATCATTTGGAAACATGACATTGGAGATGAATATTTTCAACATTTGCAAGCAACCTGGAGATGATAATGATTTACAAGAAGTAGATCATATTGATGAATTAGTTTATGATCAACTTGAATCTACTTTAAGTAAAAATGAATTGGATGAAACTGAAGAGTTGCAAATGATTTATTCTGAGGAAGAAATCATGGATGAAACAAGCACCGAAAATGTTGATGCGAATCTTTTGTCAACAGTGACAACAGATTCGACATCTAACATCACACCAATCGATGATTACTTTCCTAACGAATCCTTACTTTCTCTTAGTTCAATGCCTTGGTATAATAAAAATATCAATTTTCTTGCTTTAGGAGATTTGCCAGCTGATTGGAGTACCCCAGACAAAGAAAAGTTTTTGAACGAAGTGAAGAATTTTTATTGTGATGACCCTAACTTATTCAAATATTGTCCTGATCAAATATTTCAAAGATTCATTCCCGACAATGAGGTAAGTAGTGTCATTAAACTTTGTCATTCTGAAGCATGTGGAAGTTATTTCTCGTCAAAAAAGATAGCTGCAAAAATCTTTCAAAATGGATTTTATTGGCCCACCATGTTCAAGGACACACATGCATTCTGTAAAACTTGTGAAAATTGTCAAAAAATTGACACTGGTCAAAAAGTTTTGTTTTATGATTCTCAACTCTATGCACTCCCTAAAGAGCTAAGATTAAGATGGACCAATCCTTATGGGGCCTGTGATATTGAGAATTCAATGAATGACAATGATTTTAAGGAAAATGGACATCGTTTGAAAGCCTACTTTGATAATTTTCCTAGTGAAAATGAATCAGCTGGTTTGAATGATCTTGTAGATAAAGGTTGATTATTTTGTTTTTCTCACATTTTTTTTTTATGTTTCTTTTTGAGTGATTTTTGCTAGTTTCTCTCACCCCGGTCAAATGGCGGATAACGGTACTCCGTGACTTAAGTCGGTTCTTTCAGTTTCCCATAATTACTGATATTTGTGTATATATTTGTGCAATTCTTTGAATCTCTCTTCCAATTCTCATTTGAAAATGGACACTAATCTTGAAAAATTGAAAAAGTATTTTCCCGCTCTGCCTCAGAATGCGATTACAAAAATTTACCGTGCTAGATGTGCAAGATTGAGATTATTAATGAATCATGGAATTCCTGAAGATATTCGCTGGTTGATTGAAGCAAAGGTCCGATTATCAGGTGAGTCCTCTAACTTCTTCATTTCACACATGCCTGGAACAGGTAAAAACACTTTTGCAAAGAAGCGTCGTGCAAAACGACTGGATGTCTGTCATCGATGTGCTAGATGGACTTGTAATACACAATGTCGTTCTTTAGGAATGGTATCTATAAACCGTGAAGATAAAATACAATTCATTAAGGATGGCCTGAGTAAGGAGTCTTTAGATAATCTTCTATTGACTCTTGAGACGCATCCTAGTGGAGATGTGCATCGTGTAATTCATGATTTATGGCCACTATTTCATAAAGAACATGATCGACTTAGTCTTGGGAATCTGACTAAAAAAGACCCTGTTTGCCAGTTTTTAAGAAAACTGGATGGGAAGCCTATCCCCGACCCATAGAGGGCGTTTAAGCCGTTCTTGGACGTAAAACCAAGGGAAGATGTGAGCCACAATCACAACTACCTGTACATACACATGCTTTTTTTTCAAAAGTAAATAAATAAATAAATAAAAAGAGAGAGAGAGAGAGTGTGAGACTCCAGCTGGCCTACATATAGGTGTTATGATTGCCTTTTTAATTCCTCATCTATAAAACCCTCTTTTCCTTCCTTTCATTTCTACTCAACCCATACATTCAACAAATACAGAAGTGTGTAGAAATGGCAAGTTCCTCAAGTCATCAAATAAGAAATATTTGTGTTTTCGGTGGATCTAGTCCTGGGAAAGAAAAGGAGTTTTTAGAATCAGCAAATCATCTTGGTCAGGTGCTAGCTGAGAGAAAGATTCATTTAGTGTATGGGGGAGGCAGTCTTGGGTTAATGGGAGGTGTGTCAATAGCTGCATTTTTAGGAGGTAGTCAAGTTTTGGGGGTCGTCCCTGAAGCTTTGGCACAAGGGAACATCATTGGAAAAACAATTGGAGAGGAACTTCAGGTCTCCACAATGTCGGCTCGAATGAATGCAATGTTTAACCATGCTGATGCCTTCATTGCTTTACCAGGTGGTCCAATGTTTAACCATGCTGATGCTTTCATTGCTTTACCAAGTGGTCTAGGCACATTGGAAGAGATCTTTCATATTTCCTCTTGGGCTCAATTGCACATTCACCATAAACCCATAGGTTTGTTAAATGTTAATGGTTATTATGATAAGTTGTTGTCTTTTCTTGATCATGCTGTGGAACAGGAATTTCTAACATCTTCTGCACGACAAATCATAATCTCTGCTGCTACTGTTGAACAGTTGATTGACCAACTACAATCTTTCATTCCTGTGATTGATCCTTCCATGAGTCGCATAAATTGGTCATCTACGGGAAGCCGTAAAAAGCTTAGATTGGATTTGAGCCTTCATTTGTGAATTTTTGTGTCTTTTGGTTTTATTATTATGTTTTGTTATTTCTTATTTTTGTTTCAGTGTGTTTCAGGTTTTGTCAGTGTTCGTTATTTCAGGTGATATCTTTTATACTCTATCTTTCTACCTTAGAACATTGAGGACAATGTCTCGTTTTGGTTGGGGGGAGATAGTAGTTGATAAAAAAAAAAAAAAAAATTTTCATTTCATAAAGCATGTGCATAATTGTTGTTACTAGGATGGCAGAGTAAAGGAGTTCTTTTGTTAAAGTGACTCTTGAGACGCATCTTAGTAACCATTCTTAACAAGATCTATTATAATACTTCCTGAAATATTCAGGTTTACAAACTCTCGTATTGTTACCACTTAATTCTGCTCATATACTTATTTAACATGTATTCTTAAACCTTAATTTACACACACACACTTTAACATATGATTGTGGGTTGCATATTGGATTATTACATTATTTATGTTCTTTTGTTAAAGGTAACAACTAAGGGAAAGGGATTGTATATAATTAAAAAAGAAAAACATGAAAAAAAAAAGAAAAAAGAAAAAAAAAGAAAAAAATGATGATAATAAAAATGTAGATAAGTTTGGTTTCGTAGCCTCCCTAACCTAAGCAATTAAGCCCGAAGGGGTGTTTTAACACCTAATACCCTAAAGTCAACTGACTTGGGAGCTATTGGCTCAACGCTTGTTACATGGGTTGAGGAGAAAAGCTTAAGGGAATCAAACATTGCATTATCTACATATCATTATCTGCGACCCGAGTTACTAAGCTCGTAGGGGTGTCTTAACACCTAATGCCCTAAGACCAACTAGTCTGGGAGTCATTAGCTGAAAGCCCGTTACATGGGTTAAAGATGCATAATGTTTTTAAATTATATGTATATAGAGTTAAAAAAAAAGAGACAAAAAAAAAAGACAAAAATAGTAATCCTAACCCAAGGAAGTTAACCTTAAACATTAGAAATTTTTTTTTGTTTTCTTCCAAGAAAAGCCTCATAATTATGTGTTGATACATTCAGCACAAAAGAAAGGTTTATTAATATCTTGTTAAGAGGTATTGAGCAGATATATAAATTTAATGAGAGTTTGTTTATCTGGATGGATTAATGGAAGTTAAATGATGAATACCTTGCTTTGTGAAATTTGCAAATTTGTTTTCTATTTTAACGCTTTGATTACTAGAGACTAGTAATAAGCTGGTTGGGGGGTGTGATTAGTACTTAAAAGTGCATTTTTATCATGGTTTTATATCATCATTTTGCACTTGAAGTATCAATAACTCCTTAACTAAAATATGTTTTATAATAATGTATCTAATAATATAAGATACCTATAATTTGTGGTAAATGGCTATTTTTAATGCAGGCCTATCACATAAATGAAAGGATTGATTGATGACTTGAAGAACTTAAATTGCAAGGATAAAGAGATGGCCAAACTTAGAAAAGAGATGCCGGTGCAATCCAAACCGGAATACTATTCAGTAATTGGGTCATATCTAGAGCTATATATCTCAGATTTAGGTCCAATTTATATGGATGGAAAGGTAAGACATAGGCCTACAACGTTCATATGGAGCCCAAGATCTAAGAAGGCCATTATCAAGTCCAAATTGTAGCAACAACAAATAAGCCCGAATCTGTCTTCCAGCCTGAGCACTATTCGGTATTTTGGCCATATCTGGAGTTCTAGAAGTCCAAATGAGCTGAATTATTTACACAAGAAAGCTAAGACAATTGCCTACAACTTTCATGTTTGCAACTGGCTCCAATTTTGACGTTATCAATGACGTTTTGGGCAGACAAGAGAAGATAAGGATTGTCACCAAGTCAAAAGTTGGCCACCCACTTATCAATTAGTCATCAAATCAATAGTTCCCAATTTTGGCCTATAAAAGGAGGCATTTGCCATGCATTTAGGCATCTTGGTTTTCAGATCAAGATCATGCTCTTCCTTTCTCTTTTTGTATTTTTTGTAATGTTTATGCTTTGCTTTCATTAATATTAAGTTTATGCCTTTCATTTCCTTTCCTTTACTTAGTTAACTTTTATGTTCTTATTTTGTTTATCTATTTTGCTTTCTTTCATTATGTCTAGCTAAGTTAATTATGTCAGGGTGAAAAGGTTACACTAATGGTTTGAGAATAAGTATAATGTAAACTTAATATGGACCTTAATGTTTGATACTAACATGTTTTATATTTGTTATCTTGTTCACTCTTTAATACTTTGCTTGTTAAATGACTAATCTTGATTTATGTTGTATAACACTTGGTACAACAAATGCTTGGCACTTTCATAGCCCATAATGTATTGTATAACCGACACCTGAGCTATGAAAGGAACTTGATTTGTTGTTAACATAAATTATAATCATGAATGCTTGACGAGATTTACAAGTATTAGCATTAATTGAATAAGATGACTAATGTAATCATGTTAACAATATATAATCTGATTGGAACCTCCTTTGTGTGTGGTTTCCAATTCAATAATAAGAGTTTATACTATACTTGTTTGATATACCATTAGTGGAACCTCTAACCTTGACATTTGTTATTATTATTGTTTAATCTTTACATTAATTTTCCATCTCCAAGTTCTCATCATCTTCTTCTTCTTCTCTTTCTTTATTATTATTACTACTACTACTACTACTACTACTACTACTACTACTACTACTACTACTACTACTACTACTACTATTATTATTATTATTATTATTATTACTACTACTATTATTACTATTATTATTATTATTATTATTATTATTGTTGTTGTTGTTGTTGTTGTTGTTGTTGTTATTGCTATTATTATTGTTTATAATTGTTGTTTATAATTTGTACAATTAACCTCCTTGTGGTTCGACCCCGGTCTTGCCGGGTTATTTATTACTTCGACACTCCTGCACTTAGGAGAAGACATCAACCTTTTAGTCGTGTCACTTTTTAAATCTTGGGCTCTTATGAAAGTTGTAGGTCTATGTCTTAGCTTTCATCCATATAAAGTAGACCTAAATCCGAGATCTACAACTCCATATATGACCCAATTACCCAATAGTGTTCTAGTTTGGACTACATCAGCATTTCTTTTCTAAGTTTGGCATCTATTTATCCTTTCAATTTCAATATTTAAACTCATCAATTAATCCTTTCATTTATGTGATAGGTTTGCATTTAAAATGAACATTTACCACAAATTAAAGGTATCTTATATTATTAGATATATTATTATAAAACATGTTTTAGTTAAGAATTTATCGATACTTCAATTGCAAAATGATGATTTAAAACCTTGATAAAAATACACTTTTAAATACTGATCATTATATGTAGAATAAACACTGGTGGGCAAGGGATTAATAAGAAAATTTGAACAAGAAGAGAAGGGGGGAGGGTCAGTTGTCATTAGAAAGAAAAGAAGGGAGTTGAAGATCGAAACCTTGATTCGTATCGGGTAAGGTGTTCTAAACATGGTTTTATGAGTTGTTTCAAAGTTTATTATAAATTGATGTCTGGAAGTTGAATTATAGTTAGAGTCCCTAGACTCGAATTGAGGAAAAAGTATGAGTCGCTAAATTAAGTAACTTTATGTATTGTGTGTAAATTGAAAGGTTGACAAATCTGGACAGTTTTGTCTCTTCACTTTCAGAGGGAATTAGGATAAGGTTCTTTCATAGAAATTATAGTTTTAGATGTTGACTAACTAAGAAAATTGGTCTATAACTCTATATATAGTTAAACATTTGAGGAGAGGTCGAACAGTAACAATTTAATGTGTAGACAGTAACGGTTCAAAAATAAGACAATAACAATTTAATATCTAGACAGTAACAATTCAATGTGTAGACATTAACTGTTAAAAAATAAGACAGTAATAGTTTAATGTCTAGATAGTAATGGTTGAACAGTAATAGTTCAATATCTAGACAGTAACAATTTAATATGTAGACAGTAACGGTTCAAAAACAAGATAGTAACAGTCCAAATATAAAGAAAGGAATGATAACTATGGTTGGACAAATAACAACCATATTAAAGTGTGAAATGAGAAAAGCATAAAATATTAAAAATGACTGAAAGAAAGACTTATTCATTGTTGATGTGGTTACTATAAAACACATCTTGGGTGAGAAAAATTTATGAGATAAATCTGTAATTTGCAAGAGGAACCACAGGTGTGGTGCAATAACAGCAGTAGGGAAGCACAAGTAGAGTTTCTATTGCAGGTAGGTGAATCGCACCTTTACTTTCTAAATTAAATTCCATGATTTAATATATCATCAATGTGAAATATGAATTACTGAATGCATGTGTATTTAAGGTAAAAGTTTGTTTTGTATTACCGAGTGGTGAAATCATCGTTAACAAAAGAAATATGAAAAGTGTGATTTGAGGCATGAACTAACATACATTTAGTATATTTTAGGATCCAGGATAAGGGGATTGCCACGTTTGGACTAGTATATATTTAGTGTATGTTAGGATCCCGGGTAAGGGGATCAAGCATTTATTGACTAGCATACATTTAGTGTATGTTAGGATCCCGAGTAAAGGGATCGCGATGTTTGGACTAGCATACATTTAATGTATGTTAGGATCTCGAGTAAAAAGATCAAGCATGCATTGACTAGCATACATTTAATGTATGTTAGGATCCTGGGTAAGGGGATTAAATATGCATTGACTAGCATACATCAAACATGCATTGACTAGCATACATTTAGAGTATATTAGGATCCCGGATAAGGGGATCACTAATTAATGGCTAGCATACATTTAGTGTATGTTAGGATCCTAGGTAAAAGGATCTCTTTGCATTGACTCCTACGGGGTGATGATGATGATGATACTAGTAAAATTGGTATCAGAATGTGTTACGTAAAAATAATTATGGTTGATCTTATAAGGTTTAGAATGGAGGTTGATAATGGAAGAGGGAAAGCTTATTAATATTTGAATAAGGAAGAGATTCTAATGAAAAACCAGAAGGAAGAAGTGAACAAAATATGAATGTATGTTACCCTTTTGAAATTGTTAGATATTTTTGTGTTTTATTTATTATGATATTCACATTTCAATAATATGTATTTTGTTTCTTAATCTTTGCATGCACAATAAGAGTAGATCCTAGCTTATGTTTCCCTTATTGTAATCTAAGTTCTAGGGAGTATGCTGATTAGTACTTAAAAGTGTATTTTTTTATCAAGGTTTTATGTCATCATTTTTCACTTAAAGTATCAATAACTCCTTAACTAAAACATGCTTTATAATAATATATCTAATAATATAAGATACCTCCTATAAGAAATTTTGAGGAAACTTTGTATGCATTTATTGAAAAGTAAGAGATAATCAACACTCAACTTGCTCAAAACATAATAGATTTTACAGATACTCTTGCAAAATTGACATCTGCTCTCAGTTTCTAAGAGAAAGGTAAGTTTCCATCTCAACCACAACAAAATCCTAAGGGGCAATACAATGCAAATGCAAGTAGTTCTGGAAGCCAACACATGGATCAAGTCAAATCAGTCACTACTCTTTGCAGTGGTAAGGTTATTGAGAAACCCACTCTTGAACCTTGTGAGAAAGATGATGAGTAAATCTCTGAGGGTAAGGAAGGAGTTGAATCTAAAATTTGCAAACAAAAAACTGATTCCTCACTAGCACTTCCATTTCTCATGCCATGACCAATCAGGAAGAAATCAAGGATGAAAAGGGCACCGAAAATGTTGATGTGGATCTTTTAGTAAAAGTGACAACAGATTCGACACCCGACATCACACCAATCGATGATTACTTTCCTAATGAATCTCTTCTTTCTCTTAGTTCAATGCCTTGGTTTGCTAAAAATATCAATTTTCTTGCTTCAGGATTTTTGCAAGCTCATTGGAGTATCGAAGACAAAAGAAATTTTTTTAGCAACGTGCAAAATTTTTTATTGGGATGACCCTTACTTATTCAATTATTGTCCTGATCAAATATTTCAAAGATGCATTCCCGACAATGAGGTAAGTAATGTCATTAAATTTTGTCAACTGACACGACTAAAATATTGATGTCTTCTCCCAAGTGCAGGAGTGTCGAAGTAATAAATAACCCGGCAAGACCGGGGTCGAACCACAAGGAGGTTAAGTGTATAAATTATAGATGACAACAACAACAACAACAACAACAACAACAACAACAACAACAACAACAACAACAACAACAACAACAACAACAACAACAACAACAACAACAACAACAACAACAACAATAATAATAATAATAATAATAATAATAATAATAATAATAAAGAAAAAGAAGAAGATGAGAACTTTGAGATGAAATATTAACGTAAAGATTTAATAATGATAACAATAAATGTCAAGGTTAGAGGATCCACTAATGGCATGTCAAACAAGTATAGTATAAACTCTTATTAGGCAATTGGAAACAACACACAAAGGAGGTTCCAATCAGATTATATATTGTTAACATGATTACATTAGTCATCTTATTCAATTAATGCTAATACTTGTAAATCTCGTTAAACATTCATGATTATAACTTATGTTAACAACAAATCAAGTTCCTTTCATAGCTTAGGTGTCGGTTATACCATACAATATAGGCTATGAGAGTACCAAGTATTTGTTGTACCAAGTGTTATACAACATAAATCATGATTAGTCATTTAACAAGCAAAGTATTAAAGAGTGAACAAGATAACAAATACAAAACATGTTAGTATCAAACATTAAAGTCCATATTAAGTTTACACTATACTTATTCTTACACCATTAGTGTAGCCTTTTCAACTTGACATAATAAACTTAGCTAGACATAATAAAAAAAAGAAAAATAAATAAACAAAATAAGAACATAAATAAGATAAGAGTTATTTAAGTAAAGGAAAGGAAATGAAAGGCATAAACTTGATATTAATAAAAGCAAAGCATAAACATTACAAAAAATACAAAGAGAGAAAAAAAGAGCATGATCTTGATCTGAAAACTAAGATGCCTAAATGCATGACAAATGCCTCCTTTTATAGGCCAAAATTGGGAACTATTGATTTGATGACTAATTGATGAGTGGGTGGCTAACTCTTGACTTGGTGACAATCCTTATCTTCTCTTGTCTGCCCAAAATGTCATTGATAACGTCAAAATTGGAGCCACTTGAAAACATGAAAGTTGTAGACAATTGTCTTAGCTTTACTGTGTAAGAAATTCAGCTCATTTGGACTTCTAGAACTCCAAATATGACCAAAATACTGAACAGTGCTCGGGCTGGAGGACAGATTCAGGCATCTTTGTTGTTGCTACAATTTGGACTTGAAAATGGCCTTTTTAGATCTTGGGCTCCATATGAACGTTGTAGGCCTATGTCTTACCTTTCCATCCATATAAATTAGACCTAAATCTGAGATCAATAGCTCCAGATATGACCTAATTACCGAATAGTGTTCCGGTTTGGATTGCACCGACATCTCTTTTCTAATTTTGGTCATCTCTTTGCCCTTGAAATTTAAGTTCTTAAAGTCATCAATCAATCCTTTCATTTATGTGATAAGCCTGCATTTAAAATGAACATTTACCACAAATTAAAGGTATCTTATATTATTAGATATATTATTATAAAACATGCTTTAGTTAAGGAGTTATTGATACTTCAAGTGCGAAATGATGATATAAAACCATGATAAAAATGCACTTTTAAGTACTAATCATCAGCCTAAGGCACGCGGGGATCATTTCTCTTAAAAAAAGAGGACTGTAGAAATCTTATAAAGTGGATTTTACTAGCCCACCATATTCAAGGAATCACATGCATTCCACAAAACCTGTGAAAATTATCAAAATGTGGGATTTATTTCAAAACACAGAGAGTCTTTAGATAATCTTCTATTGACTCTTAAGTCTCATCATAGTCAAGATAAGCATCGTGCAATTCATGACTTATGAACCCATTTTCATAAATAACATGCTTGACATAATCTTGAGAATCTAACTAAAAAAAGACCATGTTTGCTAATTTTTAAGCAAACTGGATGGGAAGCCTATCCCCGACCCATAAAGGACGTTTAAGCCGTTCTTGGACGTAAAACCAAGGGAAGATATGAGCCACAATCACAACCACCTATACATATATTTTTTTTTAAAAATAAATAAATAAAGAGAGAGAGAGAATGTGTGTGTGAGACTCCAGTTGACCTACATATAGGTGATATGATTACCTTTTCAATTTCTCATCTATAAAATTCTCTCTTCCTTCATTTCATTTATACTCAATTCATACATTCAACAAATATAAAAGTTTGTAGAAATGACAAGTTTCTCAAGTCATCACATAAGAAATGTTTGTGTTTTCGGTGGATCTAGTCTTGGGAAAGAAAAGGAGTTTTTAGAATCAACAAATCATCTTGGTCAAGTGCTAGTTGAGAGAAAGATTCATTTAGTGTATGAGGGAGGCAGTCTTGGGTTAATGAGAGGTGTGTTAATAGCTGCATTTTTAAGAGGTAGTCAAGTTTTGGAGGTCGTTCCCGAAGCTTTAGCACAAGGGGACATTATTGGAAAAACAATTGGAGAGGAACTTCAAGTTTCCACAATGTCGGCTCAAATGAATGTAATGTTTAAACATGTTGATGCCTTCATTGCTTTTCCAGGTGGTCTAGGCATACTGGAAGAGATCTTTTATATTTCCTCTTAGGCCCAACTGCACATTCACTATAAACCTATAGGTCTGTTAAATGTTAATGGTTATTATGATAAGTTGTTGTCTTTTCTTGATCATGCTGTGGAATAGGAATTTCTAACATCTTCTGCAAGACAAATCATAATCTCTGCTCCTACTGCTGAACAATTGATTAACCAACTACAATCTTTCATTTCTATAATTAATCCCTCTATGAGTCGCATAAATTGGCCAACTAAGGAAAGCCGTAAAAAGCTTAGATTGGATTTAAGCCTTCATTTGTGAATCTTTGTGTCTTTTGGTTTTATTATTGTGTTTTGTTATTTTTTATTTTTGTTTAAGTGTGTTTCAGGGTTGTCAGTGTTTGTTATTTCAGGTGATATCTTTTATACTCTATCTTTCTACCTTAGAATATTAAGGACAATGTCTCGTTTTGGTTGGGGGGAGCGGGTAGTAGCTAAAAAAAATTAACTAACTATATTTTCTATTTCATAAAGCATGTGCAAAATTGTTATTACTATGATGACAGAGTAAAGGAGATCTTTTTATGACTCTTGAGACGCATCTTAGTAACCATTCTTAATAAAGTCTATCATAATACTTTTTGAAATATTCAGGTTTACAAACTCTCGCATTGTTATCATTTAATTCTACTTATATACTCATTTAACATGTATTCTTAAACCTTAATTTACACACACACACTTTAACATATGATTATGGGTTGCACATTGGATTATTACATTATTTATGTTCTTTTGTTAAAGGTAACAACTAAGGGAAAATGATAGTATATAATTTGAAATAAAACAAAAAAAGCAAAAAAAGCAAAAAAAAATGATGATAATAAAAATATAGATAAGTTTGGTTTCGTAGCCTCCCTAACCTAAGCAATTAAGCACATCTTATTCGATTAATGCTAATACTTGTAAATCTCGTCAAGCATTCATGATTATAACTTATGTTAACAACAAATCAAGTTCCTTCATAGCTCAAGTATTGGTTATACCATACAGTATAGGCTATGAAAGTGCCAAACAAATCAAGTTTCTTTCATAGCTCAGGTGTCGGTTATACCATACATTATGGGCTATGAAAGTGCCAAGCATTTGTTGTACCAAGTGTTATACAACATAAATCAAGATTAGTCATTTAACAAGCAAAGTATTAAAGAGTGAACAAGATAACAAATATAAAACATGTTAGTATCAAACATTAAAGTCCATATTAAGTTTACATTATACTTATTCTTACACCATTAGTGTAGCCTTTTCACCTTGACATAATTAACTTAGCTAGACATAATGAAAGAAAGAAAAATAGATAAACAAAATAACAACATAAAAGTTAACTAAGTAAAGGAAAGGAAATGAAAGGCATAAACTTGATATTAATGAAAGCAAAGCATAAACATTACAAAAAATACAAAGAGAGAAAGGAAGAGCATGATCTTGATCTAGAAACCAAGATGCCTAAATGCGTGGCAAATGCCTCCTTTTATAGGCCAAAATTGAGAACTATTGATTTGATGACTAATTGATAAGTGGGTGGCTAACTTTTGACTTGGTGACAATCCTTATCTTCTCTTGTCTGCCCAAAATGTCATTGATAACGTCAACATTGGAGCCAGTTGCAACATGAAAGTTGTAGGCAATTGTCTCAGATTTCGTGTGTAAAACATTTAGCTCATTTGGACTTCTAGAACTCCAGATATGGCCAAAATACCGAACAGTGCTCGAGCTGGAAGACAGATTCGGGCTTCTTTGTTGTTGCTACAATTTGGACTTGATAATGGCCTTTTTAGATCTTGGGCTCCATATGAAAGTTGTAGGCCTATGTCTTACCTTTCCATCCATATAAATTGGACCTAAATCTGAGATATATAGCTCTAGATATGACCCAATTACCGAACAGTGTTCCGGTTTGGATTGCACTGACATCTCTTTTCTAAGTTTAGCCATCTCTTTATCCTTGCAATTTAAGTTCTGCAAGTCATCAATCAATCCTTTCATTTATGTGATAGGCCTGCATTAAAAATAGACATTTACCACAAATTATAGGTATCTTATATTATTAGATACATTATTATAAAACATATTTTAGTTAAGGAGTTATTGATACTTCAAGTGCAAAATGATGATATAAAACCATGATAAAAATGCACTTTTAAGTACTAATCACACCCCCCAACCAGCTTATTACTAGTCCCTAGTAATCAAAGCGTTAAAACAATTTGCAAATTTCACAAAGCAAGGTATTTATCATTTAACTTCCATTAATCCATCCAGATAAACAAACTCTCATTAAATTTATATATCTGCTCAATACCTCTTAACAAGATATTAATAAACCTTTCTTTTGTGCTCAATGTATCAACACATAATTATGGGGCTTTTCTTGGAAAAAAACAAAATTTTTGTTCTAATGTTTAAGGTTAACTTCCTTAGGTTGGGATTACTATTTTTGTCTTTTTTTTGTCTCTTTTTTTTTTAACTCTATATACATATAATTTAAAAACATCATGCATCTTTAACCCATGTAACGAGCTTTTAGCTAATGACTCCCAGACCAGTTGGTCTTAGGGCATTAAGTGTTAAGACACCCCTACGAGCTTAGTAACTCGGGTCGCAGATACTGATATGTAGATAGTGAATGTTTGATTCCCTTAAGCTTTTCTCCTCAACCCATGTAACAAGCGTTGGGCCAATAGCTCCCAAGTTAGTTGACTTTAGGGTATTAGGTGTTAAGACACCCCTTCGGGCTTAATTGCTTAGGTTAGGGAGGCTACGAAACCAAACTTATCTACATTTTTATTATCATCATTTTTTTTTTCCTTTTGTTTTTTAATTATATACAATCCCTTTCCCTTAGTTGTTACCTTTAATAAAAGAACATAAATAATGTAATAATCCAATATGCAACCCACAATCATATGTTAAAGTGTGTGTGTGTAAATTAAGGTTTAAGAATACATGTTAAATAAGTATATGAGCAGAATTAAGTGGTAACAATACGAGAGTTTGTAAACCTGAATATTTCAGGAAGTATTATAATAATAACAATGCGAGAGTTTGTAAACCTGAATATTTCAAGAAGTATTATAATAGACCTTGTTAAGAATGGTTACTAAGATGCGTCTCAATAGTCACTTTAACAAAAGAGCTCCTTTACTCTGCCATCCTAGTAACAACAATTATGCACATCCTAGTAACACAATAACAACAATTTTTTTTTATCAACTACTACCCTCTCCCCCCAACCAAAACGAGACATTGTCCTCAATGTTTAAATGTTGAAAGATAGAGTATAGAAGATATCACCTGAAATAACGAACACGGACAAACCTGAAACACACTGAAACAAAAATAAGAAATAACAAAACACAATAATAAAACCAAAAGACATAAAAATTCACAGATGAAGGCTCAAATCCAATCTAAGCTTTTTACGGCTTTCCTTAGTTGACCAATTTATGCGACTCATAGAAGGATCAATTACAGGAATGAAGGATTGTAGCTGGTCAATTAATTGTTCAGCAGTAGCAGCAGAGATTATGATTTGTCGTGCAGAAGATGTTAGAAATTCCTGTTCCACGGCATGATCAAGAAAAGACAACAACTTATCATAATAACCATTAACATTTAACAAACCTATGAGTTTATGGTGAATGTGTAGTTAAGCCCAAGAGGAAATATGAAAGATCTCTTCCAATGTACCTAGACCACCTGGTAAAGCAATGAAGGCATCAGCATGGTTAAACATTGTATTCATTCGAGCTGACATTGTGGAGACCTGAAGTTCCTCTCCAATTGTTTTTCCAATGATGTCCCCTTGTGCTAAAGCTTCGAGGACAACCCCCAAAACTTGACTACCTCCTAAAAATACAGCTATTGACATACCTCCCATTAACCCAAGACTGCCTCCCCCATACACTAAATGAATCTTTCTCTCAGCTAACACCTGACTAAGATGATTTGCTGATTCTAAAAACTCCTTTTCTTTCTCAGGACTAGATCCATCAAAAACACAAATATTTCTTATTTGATGACTTGAGGAACTTGCCATTTCTACACACTTCTCTATTTGTTGAATGTATGGGTTGAGTAGAAATGAAAGGAAGGAAGAAAGGATTTTATAGATGAGAAATGAGAAAGGCAATCATAACACCTATATGTAGGCCAGCTGGAGTCTCACACTCTCTCTCTCTCTCTTTATTTATTTATTTATTTACTTTTGAAAAAGCATGTGTATATACAGGTAGTTATGATTGTGGCTCATATCTTCCCTTGGTTTTACGTCTAAGAACGGCTTAAACAACCTTTATGGGTCGGGGATAGGCTTCCCATCCAGTTTTCTTAAAAACTCGCAAACAAGGTCTTTTTTAGTCAGATTCCCAAGACTAAGTCAATCATGTTCTTTATGAAATAGTGGTCATAAATCATGAATTGCACGATGCACATCTCCACTAGGATGCGTCTCAAGAGTCAATAGAAGATTATCTAAAGACTCCTTACTCAGGCCATCCTTAATGAATTGTATTTTATCTTCACGGTTTATAGATACCATTCCTAAAGAATGACATTGTGTATTACAAGTCCATCTAGCACATCGATGACAGACTCCAAGTTGTTTTGCACGACGCTTCTTTGCAAAAGTGTTTTTACCTATTCCAGGCATGTGTGAAATAAAGTTAGAGGACTCACCTGATAATCGGACCTTTGCTTCAATCAACCAACGAATAAAGAAATTAGAGGACTCACCTGATAATCGGACCTTTGCTTCAATCAACCAACGAATATCTTCGGGACCTTTGCTTCAATCAACCAGTGAATATCTTCAGGAATTCCATGATTCATTAACAATCTCAATCTTGCACATCTAGCACGATAAATTTTTGTAATCGCATTCTGAGGCAGAGCGGGGAAATACTTTTTCAATTTTTCAAGATTAGTGTCTATTTTCAAAAGAGAATTGGAAGAGAGATTCAAAGAATTGCATAAATATATACACAGATATCAGTTATTGTGGGAAACTGAAAGAACCGACTTAAGTCACGGAGTATCGTTGTCCGCCATTTGACCGGGGTGAGAGAAACTAGCAAAAATCACTCAAAAAGAAACACAAAAAAGAAAATGTGAGAAAAACAAAATAATCAACCTTTATCTACTAGATCATTCAAACCAGCTGATTCATTTTCACTAGGAAAATTATCAAAGTAAGCTCTCAAACGATGTTCATTTTCCTTAAAATCATTGTCATTCATTGAATTCTCAATATCACAGGCCCCATAAGGATTGGTCCATCTTAATCTTAGCTCTTTAGGGAATGAATAGAGTTGAGAATCATAAAACAAAACTTTTTGACCAGTGTCAATTTTTTGATAATTTTCACAAGTTTTGCAGAATGCATGTGTGTCCTTGAACATGGTGGGCCAATAAAATCCATTTTGAAAGATTTTTGCAGCAGTATTTTTTGACGAGAAATAACTTCCATATGCTTCAAAATGACAAAGTTTAATGACACTACTTACCTCATTGTGAGGAATGAATCTTTGAAATATTTGATCAGGACAATATTTGAATAAGTTAGGGTCATCACAATAAAAGCTCTTCACTTCGTTCAAAAACTTTTCTTTGTCTTGGGTACTCCAATCAGCTGGCAGCTCTTCACTTTGTTCAAAAACTTTTCTTTGTCTTGAGTACTCCAATCAATTGGCAAATCTCCTAAAGCAAGAAAATTGATATTTTTATCATACCAAGGCATTGGACTAAGAGAAAGTAAGGATTCGTTAGGAAAGTAATCATCGATTGGTGCGATGCCAGATGTCGAATCTGTTGTCACTGTTGACAAAAGATTCGCATCAACATTTTCTATGCGTTTATCATCCGTGATTTCTTCCTCAGAATAAATCATTTGCAAATCTTCAGATTCATCCAATTCATTTTTACTTAAAGTAGATTCAAGTTGATCATAAACTAATTCGTCAATATGATCTACTTCTTGTAAATCATTATCATCTCCAGGTTGCTTGCAAATGTTGAAAATATTCATCTCCAATGTCATGTTTCCAAATGATAGCTTCATCAGTCCATTCCTACAATTAATCAATGCATTAGAAGTTGCAAGAAATGGACGTCCTAAAATAACACGTTAGAGGTTGTAAGAAACGAACGTCCTAAAATAACAGGAAATGAATTACATGCTTCAACAGGTTCTGTGTCCAAGACAATAAAATCCACAGGATAAATGAATTTATCGACTTGTACTAACACATCTTCAATTATTCCTCTAGGCACTTTTACAGATCTAGTCTTTAATTATTCCTCTAGGCACTTTTACAGATCTATCGGCAAGTAAAAGAGATATAGAAGTTGGTTTTAACTCACCTAGATTGAGACTTTGAAAAACTAAATATGGAAGTAAATTCACACTAGCTCCAAGATCAAGTAAGGCTCTTTCAATTTTATGCTCTCCAATAAAGCAAGAAATTGTAGGACAACCAGGGTCTTTATATTTCAAAGCATTATTGTTCTGAAGAATAGCACTTACTTGTTCGGCTAGAAAGGCTTTCTTTTTAACATTCAGTTTCCTCTTCACAGTGCATAGATCTTTCAAAAATTTAGCATAGGAAGAAACCTGTTTAATAGCATCCAACAAAGGTATATTGATCCTTACCTGTTTGAAAATTTCAAAAATTTCAGAGTTGTGATTGACTTTCCTTTGTTTGGTCATGGCATGAGGAAATGGAAGTGCTGGTAGTGAATCAGTCGTTTCTTTGTAATTTTCAGATTCAACCCCTTCCTTACCCTTAGAGATTGACTCATCATCTTTCTCATAAGGTTCAAGAGAGGGTTTTTCAATAACCTTACCACTGCGCAGAGTAGTGACTAATTTGACTTGATCCATGTGTTGGCTTCCAGAACTACTTGCATTTGCATTGTATTGCCCCTTTGGATTTTGTTGTGGTTGAGATGGAAACTTACCTTTCTCTTGGAAACTGAGAGCAGATGTGAATTTAGCAAGAGTATCTTTAAAATCTGTCATGTTTTGAGCAAGTTGAGTATTGATTGTCTCTTGCTTTTCAATGAATGCATGCAATGTTTCCTCAAGATTTCTTCTAGGAGGTGGAGCATAAGGAGGTGCATATCCATGAGAATTTTGGAAATTATGGTGTGCTTGAAATGGTGGTTGTGAAGTTTGTGCATTGTTGTTCTCACTCTTCCAACTAAAATTTGGGTGATTTCTCCAACCAGGGTTGTATGTTTGGGAGTATGGGTTATGGTTGGCCCTTTGAAAACTGTTTAAAGCATGGGCTTGTTCATGGAGACATTCCTTAAAAGAAGGCAAGGTTGGACAATCGTTGGTTGAGGGTTCATTTGTTTCACCGATGTGACACACAATATTTTCAACAGATTTTAATTGACCACTCTTTTTCAATTCTAGTGCCTCGACTTTTCTAGCTAAAGATGCAAACTTGGCTTGAAGGTCGTGATCTTCCCTAAGGTTGTACATACCTCCACTAAATGTATGAGGTTGAGTTTTACTCGGTGCCTCATAAGTACCCGCGGTGTCCCAATTTTGAGCATTTTCAGCTAACAAATCTAAGTACTCCATTGCTTTATCAGGGTCTTTATCTTCAAAAGTTCCATTGCACATCAATTCAACCATTTGTCTATCTTTAGGTGTTAACCCTTCATATAAATGTGAAACCAATCTCCATGTTTCAAAACCATGATGAGGGCAAGTACTAAGCAAGTCTCGATACCTATCCCAACATTGGTAAAATGTTTCTCCTGATTTTTGAGTGGAAGTTGTGATTTGTCTCTTGAAAGAGTTTGTTCTATGAGATGGGAAAAACTTCTTTAAAAATTGTTGTTGCATTTCATCCCAAGCACGAATGGATCCTGGTCTTAAATTTTGTAGCCATGTTTTAGCTTTATCTTTTAATGAAAAAGGAAAAAGCTTTAATCTGATGGTGTTGCTTTATCTTTTAATGAAAAAGGGAAAAGCTTTAATCTGATGGTGTTCATGCTACAATTTAAATTATTATATGTGTTGCAGACCTCTTCAAATTCCCTTAAATGCAAGTATGGATTTTCCAATTCTAAACCATGAAAAGAAGGTAAAAGTTGAATAATACCTGGTTTAAAATTAAAATGAGATGCATCAGGAGGAAAAACTATGCATGATGGTGCACTTGTTCTTGTGGGATTCATGTGGTCTCTAAGTGTTCTAGCACGGTTATTCTCATTATTTTCATTATGAAGTGATTGATTATCTTGTTCACTCTTTAATACTTTGCTTGTTATATGACTAATCTTGATTTATGTTGTATAACACCTTGTACAACAAATGCTTGGCACTTTCATAACCCATACTGTATGGTATAACCAACACTTGAGCTATGAAAGAAACTTGATTTGATGTTAATATAAGTTATAATCATGAATGCTTGACGAGATTTATAAGTATTAGCATTAATCGAATAAGATAATTAATGTAATCATGTTAACAATCTATAATCTGCTTGGAATCTCCTTTATGTGTGATTTCCAATTGAATAACAAGAGTTTATATTATACTTGTTTGACATACCATTAGTGGAACCTCTAACCTTGACATTTGTTATTATCATTGTTTAATCCTTACATTAATATTTCATCTCAAAGTTCTCATCTTTTTCTTCTTCTTCTTCTCCTTCTTTTTCTTTATTATTATTATTATTATTATTATTATTGTTATTGTTATTGTTGTTGTTGTTGTTGTTATTGTTGTTATATTATTGTTATCTGTAATTTATACAATTAACCTCCCTATGGTTCGACCCCGATCTTTCCGGGTTATTTATTACTTCGACACTCCTGCACTTGGGAGAAGACATCAATTTTTTCGTTGTGTCATATGCCCTATATTTTGTAAACATAAAAATATTTGTAAAACTAAAATTGTATAATTAATGTTTAAACTTGTACGAATGAATTAACTCTATAGTTCATATAACTATATTTAATGTCTATGTATTTGTATTTTTATTCATCCACAATAATATTTTGTTATATAATGTATATCTTAAATATTGTATTTGATAGGTGTAATAATATTTATGGAATTGAAACCTAGGATGACTGGTTCGGGATTGAGTTATGAGATAAGAGTTATTAGAAGTGTAAACAGATTGCATGTCGTTAATTTAGAACCTTCTAGTATAAGGGGATGTTGTCGAAATTTTGGTAGATGATAATACGAAGACCATGAATATATATATATATATATATATGTGTGTGTGTGTGTGTGTGTGTGTGTGTTTTAGTTGACATGAGATTGTTGCCTTCTATCTTGGTATAGAGGTAGGATGTTACATCTAACATCCACCAATAAACTGAGAAACATCTCCTCCACAAGTATGAGTCATTCCTATCAAACATTTACATCCTATTTTTCAACAAATCAAACAACGTCTTGTCCCTATTAGCCACTCTATATTGACAGATTGAAGTTGATTAGGGCTTAATCATCCAACTAATGAATATGGAGTTCTGGACCTTCAAATTGAGTGTGGTTTATTTTTAAAGATATATATATATATATATATCCCCAATAAATGGTTCAAGTAGATTAAAGGTATGATTATCTTTAATTTTTATGATGACCTTGTTAAAGTAGCACACTTAAAAACACTCTTTTGATTGACTAACTCGATAGTTGCCTTCTTTTAATCAAATTGAACCCACAAGACAACAAAATGAACCAAAACTCATTTTGGATGGGCATGAATCGTTCCTAATATTTTAGTGCAAAACCATCTTGGTTTTGCAACGAATGTTTTTGGATTTGGATATAAAAGAGTAGTTGCTTTAAAAAAAAAGGTATTGGAAAAAAAGGGCAGAACAACAAAGAAAATGCCTATAGAGTTGAAAAGGAAATCTTATAATTGATTTAAGAAAGAAACTGGAGGATTAATATACCAAATTGAGAGAGATGTAGAATCCAAACTAGTTAGGGGCGATTAGTTATGACATGATTTTGTGTGTGTGTGTGTGTGTGTGTTCTTTTTTGTTTGAAGTTTGGTTGAATGATTAATTTTGTTCATTGAAGTGTTAAATGTTAGTATATAGTAATGCTTTACATACTTTGATGTTAAGATGATCATTTTTAAGTTATGGAAATGTGTTTAAGTTTTGAAGTTGTTATGGTTTAAGTTGTTTTAAGATAGTATGATGCATCTGTTAAAGTTGTGTGTATCTTGTTTAATGATTGCTATTTAAAAGTGTATTTTTATCAAGGTTTTATATCATCATTTTGCACTTGAAGTATCAATAACTCCTTAACTAAAGCATGTTTTATAATAATATATAATAATATAAGATACCTTTAATTTATGGTAAATGCTCATTTTAAATGCAGGCCTATCACATAAATGAAAAGATTGATTGATGAATTTAAGAACTGAAATTGGAAGGAAAAAGAGATGACCAAACTTAGAAAAGAGATGTC
>NW_011501544.1:0-299 GCF_000495115.2 Populus euphratica
AAGTGTTCTAGCACGGCTATTCTCATTATTTTCATTATGAAGTGATTGATTATCTTCTTCGGCCATATTTTCTGAAAATGATGAAAATACCCTACAAAGTGTACCACTTAATGTACGTGACCACACTCTCATGCACGTGTAGGAATAGAATAAAAAGAAGAAGAAAACAAAAGAAGAAGAAACAAGAGAAAAGAAACAAAGTTATATACAAGAAAAGTGAAAAGAGAAAATAAAATAACTACTATAATTTATACAAGAACTTACCTCCCCAGCAATGGCGCCAAAAACTTGACACGACG
>NW_011501544.1:309-524 GCF_000495115.2 Populus euphratica
TGATGTCTTCTCCCAAGTGCAGGAGTGTCGAAGTAATAAATAACCCGGCAAGACCGGAGTCGAACCACAGGGAGGTTAATTGTACAAATTATAAACAACAATTATAAACAACAATAACTATAATAATAATAATAATAATAATAATAATAATAATAATAATAATACTAGTAGTAGTAGTATTAGTAGTAATAATAATAATAATAATAATAATAATA
>NW_011501544.1:545-1830 GCF_000495115.2 Populus euphratica
AATAATAATAATAGTAATAGTAATAATAATAATAATAATAATAATAATAATAATAATAATAATAATAATAATAGTAGTAGTAGTATTAGTAGTAGTACTAATAATAATAATAATAATAATAATAATAATAATAAAGAAAGAGAAGAAGAAGATGATGATGAGAACTTGGAGAAGGAATATTAATGTAACGATTAAACAATGATAATAAAAATTGTCAAGGTTAGAGATTCCACTAATGGTATGTCAAACAAGTATAATATAAACTCTTATTATTCAATTGGAAACCACATATAAAGAAGGTTCCAATTGGATTATAGATTGTTAACATGATTACATTAGTCATCTTATTCAATTAATGCTAATACTTGTAAATCTCGTCAAGCATTCATCATTATAACTTATGTTAACAACAAATCAAGTTCCTTTCATAGCTCAGGTGTCGGTTATACCATACAATATGGGCTATGAAAGTGTCAAGCATTTGTTGTACCAAGTGTTATACAACATAAATCAAGATTAGTCATTTAACAAGCAAAGTATTAAAGAGTAAACAAGATAACAAATATAAAACATGTCAGTATCAAACATTAAAGTCCATATTAAGTTTACATTATACTTATTCTTACACCATAAGTGTAACAACCTTTTCACCTTGACATAATTAACTTAGCTAGACATAATGAAAGAAAGAAAAATAGATAAAAAAAATAAGAACATAAAAGCTAACTAAGTAAAGGAAAGGAAATGAAAAGCATAAACTTAATATTAATGAAAGCAAAGCATAAACATTACAAAAAATACAAAGAGAGAAAGCAAGAGCATGATCTTGATCTGGAAACCAAGATGCCTAAATGCATGGCTAATGCCTCCTTTTATAGGCCAAAATTGGGAACTATTGATTTGATGACTAATTGATAAGTGGGTGGTCAACTCTTGACTTGGTGACAATCTTTATCTTCTCTTGTCTGCCCAAAACGTCATTAATAATGTCAAAATTGGAACCACTTACAAACATGAAAGTTGTAGGCAATTGTCTCAGCTGTCTTGTGTAAAACATTCAGCTCATTTGGACTTCTAGAACTCCAAATATGGCCAAAATACCGAACAGTGCTCGGGCTGGAGAGGACAGCTTCGGGCTTCTTTGTTGTTGCAATAATTTGGACTTGAAAATGGCCTTTTTAGATCTTGGGCTCCATATGAAAGTTGTAGGCCTATGTCTTACCTTTCCATCCATATAAAGTGGACCTAAATCTGAGATCTACAACTCCAGATATGATCCAATTAT
>NW_011501544.1:2057-2254 GCF_000495115.2 Populus euphratica
AAATTAAAGTTATCTTATATTATTAGATATATTATTATAAAACATGCTTTAGTTAAGGAGTTATTGATACTTCAAGTGCAAAATGATGATATAAAACCTTGATAAAAATGCACTTTTAAGTACTAATCAATAATACAACAACAATAAAAATAACAACAACAACAATAATAATAGTAATAACAGCAATAATAATAATA
>NW_011501544.1:2320-16095 GCF_000495115.2 Populus euphratica
TAGTAGTAGTAGTAGTAGTAGTAGTAGTAGTAGTAGTAGTAGTAGTAATACTAACAATAATAATAATAATAAAGAAAAAGAAGAAGAAGAAGAAGAAGAAGAAGATCAGAACTTTGAGATGGAATATTAACGTAAAGATTTAACAACGATAACAAACAATGTCAAGGTTAGAGGATCCATTAATGGTATGTCAAACAAATATAGTATAAACTCTTATTATTTAATTGGAAACCATACACAAAGGAGGTTCCAATCTGATTATAAATTGTTAACATGATTACATTAGCCTGAAATAACGAACACTGACAAGCCTGAAACACACTGAAACAAAAATAAGAAATAAAAAAACACAATAATAAAACCAAAAGACACAAAAATTCACAAATGAAGGCTCAAATCCAATCTAAGCTTTTTACGGCTTTCCTTAGTTGACCAATTTATGCGACTCATGGAAGGATCAATTACAGGAATGAAGGATTGTAGCTGGTCAATTAATTGTTCAGCAGTAGCAGCAGAGATTATGATTTGTCGTGCAAAAGATGTTAGAAATTCCTGTTCCACAGCATGATCAAGAAAAGACAACAACTTATCATAATAACCATTAACATTTAACAAATCTATGGGTTTATGGTGAATGTGCGGTTGAGCCCAAGAGAAAATATGAAAGATCTCTTCCAATGTACCTAGACCACCTGGTAAAGCAATGAAGGCATCAGCATGGTTAAACATTGCATTCATTCGAGTCGACATTGTGGATACCTCAAGTTCCTCTCCAATTGTTTTTCCAATGATGTCCCCTTGTGCTAAAGCTTCGTGGACGAGCCCCAAAACTTGACTACCTCCTAAAAATGCAGCTATTGACACACCTCCTATTAACCCAAGACTGCCTCTCCCATACACTAAATGAATCTTTCTCTCAGCTAGCACTTGACCAAGATGATTTGCTGATTCTAAAAACTCCTTTTCTTTCCCAGGACTAGATCCACCGAAAACACAAATATTTCTTATTTGATGACTTGAGGAACTTGCCATTTCTACACACTTCTGTATTTGTTGAATGTATGGGTTGAGTAGAAATGAAAGGAAGGAAGATAGGGTTTTATAGATGAGAAATTAGAAAGGCAATCATAACACCTATATGTAGGTCAGCTGGAGTCTCACACTCTCTCTCTTTCTTTTTATTTATTTATTTATTTACTTTTTTAAAAAAACATGTGTATGTACAGGTAGTTGTGATTGTGGCTCACATCTTCCCTTGGTTTTACGTCCAAGAACGGCTTAAACGCCCTCTATGGGTCGGGGATAGGCTTCCCATCCAGTTTTCTTAAAAACTGGCAAACAGGGTCTTTTTTAGTCAGATTCCCAAGACTAAGTCAATCATGTTCTTTATGAAATAGTGGCCATAAATCATGAATTACACGATGCACATCTCCACTAGGATGCGTCTCAAGAGTCCATAGAAGATTATCTAAAGACTCCTTACTCAAGCCATCCTTAATGAATTGTATTTTATTTTCACGGTTTATAGATACCATTCCTAAAGAACGACATTGTGTATTACAAGTCCATGTAGCACATTGATGACAGACTTCTAGTCGTTTTGCACGATGTTTCTTTGCAAAAGCGCTTTTACCTGTTCTAGGCATGTGTGAAATAAAGAAATTAGAGGACTCACCTGATAATCGGACCTTTGCTTCAATCAACCAGCGAATATCTTTAAGAATTCCATGATTCATTAACAATCTCAATCTTGCACATCTAACACGGTAAATTTTTGTAATCGCATTCTAAGGCAGAGCGGGAAAATACTTTTTTAATTTTTCAAGATTAGTGTCCATTTTCAAATGAGAATTGGAAGAGAGATTCAAAGAATTGCACAAATATATACACAGATATCAGTTATTGTGGGAAACTGAAAGAACCGACTTAAGTCATGGAGTACCGTTATCCGCCATTTGACCGGGGTGAGAGAAACTAGCAAAAATCACTCAAAAAGAAAAAAAAAATCAATCTTTATATACAGGATCACCCAATTCAATAGAGTCATGTTCAACTGAAAAATTATCAAAGTCGAGGCACTAGAATTGAAAAAGAGTGGTCAATTAAAATCTGTTGAAAACATTGTGTGTCAAATGTGTGAAACAAATGAACACTCAACCAGTAACTGTCCATCCTTGCCTTCTTTTAAGGAATGTCTCCATGAACAAGCCCATGCTTTAAACAGTTTCCAAAGGGCCAACCACAACCCATACTCCCAAACATACAACCCTAGTTGGAGAAATCACCCAAATTTCAGTTGGAAGAGTGAGAACAACAATGCACAAACTTCACAACCACCGTTTCAAGCACACCACAATTTCCAAAATTCTCATGGATATGCACCTCCTTATGCTCCACCTCCTACAAGAAATTTTGAGGAAACTTTGTATGCATTCATTGAAAAGCAAGAGATAATCAACAATCAACTTGCTCAAAGCATAACAGATTTTAAAGATACTCTTGCAAAATTCACATCTGCTCTCAATTTTCAAGAGCAAGGTAAGTTTCCATCTAAACCACAGCAAAATCTCAAGGAGCAATACAATGCAAATGCAAGTAGTTATGGAAGTCAACACATGGATCAAGTCAAATCAGTCATCACTTTGTGTAGTGGTAAGGTTATTCAAAAACCAATTCTTAAACCTTGTGAGAAAGATGATGAGTCAACCTCTAAGGGTAAGGAAGGGGTTGAATATGAAAATTGCAATGAAAGGACTGATTCTTCGCCAACACTTTCATTTTCTCATGCCATGACCAATCAGGAAGAAATCGAGGATGAAAAAGGCACCAAAAAGGTTTATGCGAATCTTTTATCAAAAGTGACAACAGATTCGACACCCGATATCACATCAATCGATGATTACTTTCCTGATAAATCTCTACTTTCTCTTAGTTCAATGCCTTGGTTTGCTAAAAATATCAATTTTCTTGCTTCAGGATTTTTGCCAGCTCACTGGAGTATTGAAGATAAAAGAAAATGTTTGAGCAATGAGCAAAATTTTTGTTGGGATGACCCTTACTTATTCAATTATTGTCCTGATCAAATATTTAAAAAATGCATTCTCGACAATGAGGTAAGTAATTTCATTAAATTTTGTCACTCTAAGGCATATGGAGGTCATTTCTCATCAAAAAAGAGGATTGTAGAAATCTTACAAAGTGGATTTTGCTGGCCCATCATATTCAAGGAGTCAGATGCATTCCGCAAAAACTGTGAAAATTGTCAGAAGGTGGGATTTATTTCAAAACACAAAGAGTCTTTAGATAATCTTCTATTGACTCTTAAATCTCATCATAGTCGAGATAAGCATCGTGCAATTCATGACTTATGAACCCATTTTTATAAAGAACATACTTGGCATAGTCTTGGGAATCTGACTAAAAAAGACCATGTTTGCCAGTTTTTAAGAAAACTAGATGGGAAGCCTATCCCCGACCCATTGAGGGCATTTAATCTGTTCTTGGACGTAAAACCATAGGAAGATATGAGCCACAATCACAACTGCGATTTGAATTTTTTTTGTTTGTAAAAACTTGTGTCTTTTGGTTTTATTATTGTGTTTTGTTATTTCTTATTTTTGTTTCAGTGTGTTTCAGGTTTTGTCAGTGTTCGTTACTTCAGGTGATATCTTCTATACTCTATCTTTCTACCTTAGAACATTGAGGACAATGTCTCGTTTTGGTTGGGGGGAGAGGGTAGTAGTTGATAAAAAAAAAAATTGTTTTTCATTTCATAAAGTATGTGCATAATTGTTGTTACTAGGATGGCAGAGTAAAGGAGTTCTTTTGTTAAAGTGACTTTTGAGATGCATCTTAGTAACCATTCTTAACAAGGTCTATTATAATACTTCCTGAAATATTCAGGTTTACAAACTCTCGTATTGTTACCACTTAATTCTGCTCATATACTTATTTAACATGTATTCTTAAACCTTAATTTACACACACACACTTTAACATATGATTGTGGGTTGCATATTGGATTATTACATTATTTATGTTTTTTTGTTAAAGGTAACAACTAAGGGAAAGGGATTGTATATAATTAAAAAACAAAAACAAAACAAAAAGAAAAAAGAAAAAAAGAAAAAAAAATGATGATAATAAAAATGTAGATAAGTTTGGTTTTGTAGCCTCCCTAACCTAAGCAATTAAGCTCGAAGGGGTGTTTTAACACCTAATACCCTAAAGTCAACTGACTTGGGAGCTATTGGCCCAACGCTTGTTACATGGGTTGAGGAGAAAAGCTTAAGGGAATCAAACATTGCACTATCTACATATTAGTATCTACGACCCGAGTTACTAAGCTCGTAGGGGTGTCTTAACACCTAATGCCCTAAGACCAACTGGTCTGGGAGTCATTAGCTAAAAGCTCGTTACATGGGTTAAAGATACATGATGTTTTTAAAGTATATGTATATAGAGTTAAAAAAAAAAGAGACAAAAAAAAAAAGAAGAGAAGACAAAAATAGTAATCCCAACACAAGGAAGTTAACCTTAAACATTAGAACAAAAATTTTGTTTTCTTCCAAGAAAAGCCCCATAATTATGTGTTGATACATTGAGCACAAAAATTTTGTTTTCTTCCATCCATATAAATTGGACCTAAATCTGAGATCTATAGCTCCAGATATGACCCAATTACCGAACAGTGTTCCGGTTTGGATTACACCGACATCTCTTTTCTAATTTTGGTCATCTGTTTGCCCTTGCAATTTAAGTTCTTAAAGTCATCAATCAATCCTTTCATTTATGTGATAGGCCTGCATTTAAAATGAACATTTACCACAAATTAAAGGTATCTTATATTATTAGATACATTATTATAAAACATGCTTTAGTTAAGGAGTTATTGATACTTCAAGTGCAAAATGATGATATAAAACCATGATAAAAATGCACTTGTAAGTACTAATCACACCACCTTGCCAGTCCTTTGTTCAATCTGATAGGGACCATAAAAATGGCTTGCCAATTTCTGACATGCTCGTTTGAAGAGTGATTGTTGGCTATAGGGATGAAATTTAAGGAAAACACAATCTCCTAATTTCAAGATCATGTCTTTTTGAGTTAGTTGTTTATTAATATTTAAAACTATACTTTTATCAAGGTTTTATATTATTATATTATATTTAAAATATCATTAAATTCATTAACTTAAACATATTTTATAACAACAAGTCTGATAATATAAAATATCTTTAATTTATGGTAAATACTCATTTCTAATCCAGGCATGTACCACAATTCAAAAGATTAATTGATTTGTATAACTATTTAAAGTGAAAAGACAAAGAAATGACTAAATTTAAATAAAAAAAAAAGATGTTGATTTAATTCAAATTGGAACACCATTCAACCATTAAGTCATATATGGAGCTTATGCAACGATATTATTCGATAGTTTTACCCACATTTAAATAGTGTTTTGAAGGCAGATTTGACCTTTAGTTGATGTTTTGTGCCGAGCGTGAGCCCTAAAAGTTGAAATAAAGTGATTCTAGTGGCAAGAAAATAAAATAAGGAAGAGCATGGAAATCGTAGCTTTCAAAATCAAATCTTGTAATCTATCAGTGTTGACCTTTGGTCATTTCAACTTGAATATTTAGAACTATAGAAGTCCAATTTGTGAAAACATAATTTTTTTGGATTCCTGACTCAAAGTTGTATAAACACTCAAAATTTCAGCCAAACATGATGTCATATGAGAGACATGATTTTTTAAAGATGACAACTAAATTCTACCAGCAAATAGGTTTCATGAAGAAACGAGTCCACATTACAATCTGAAGTATCTACATCAATATCCAAATTTAGCTCCTCTAAATCAAAGCTTGAAGATTTCATGCAATGCTATTTCTTTTTTTTTAGAAAAATAGTTATTGAAGTACTTAAATGTAAACTGTTTACTTAAGGGAGGACTATTTTGTAAAATAAAGACAAAGGTTTCCTAGGATATAAAAGAATGAGAAAAGAGAAGGGGGGCAACCACCCAAGAAGAGAAAAGGCCCCCCTCCTCTAAGAAACTCAAAATTATGCACTATTCCTTCTTTTTTATTAGTTGTTCAATAAATATGTAAAGCTAAACACTTTTTCTTGGTTGCAAGGACACGAAAATCTTCAGATTTCAATAACTGTAAGATTTATTTTACCTTTTCTTTTCAATTTATATGATGAATATGTTTGTTCTCCTATGCTTATTTTTCCTATGATTGTTTATTTTAATTGGTAGAGCGGACTCTAAGTTATTATTGTAGACAATCTATTACTAAGTTTAATATCAAAACTGGAGTTATGGTATATGAACTTGTGAAGCAACTGAGTTTAATAATTATGGTGAATTTACGTTATTAATCTGAGGCAGAACATTCAATCAAATTAGACATAGACTGTGAAAAATTATGTTTTCTTGATGAATCAACTTATCTAGTTCTTAAAGCTGCCACTGAATTAAATTACTAGTGCGGACACTGTGGTTGTTTGATGGTTGGGTTAATTATACGACGGATTCGTTAACTAACCAATGTTAACAAGAGATAAATATTTAGAATATAAATTGATGTTTCGTTTCCATGATCAGTTCTGATTTTTGTAGGTGGATATGTACTTGCGACCAAGGTTTGTTCACTTGATAATTTTCTGATTTTATTTAATTTCACTTGATAGTTTTCTAATTTCTTTTGCTTTAGCCTAGATAGCATCCAAACCCCCCCTCCAAGTTGCATGTCATCTAGCATAAAAATCTGACTTAAACCTTCCTCGCGGGATTGACCCCTGCTTACTCTATATTATCTTGTGTGTTGTGTTTTAAGCTAGGTAATTAATTTGTGCGACCGCGACATCGCAATAAATTTTGGCACCGTTGCCAAGGAAGTAATTTTAGTTGATTCTTGTGCTATTATTTTTATTTTCTATGATTTTTTTTTTGAAAAAATAGAATTTTTGCTTGTTGCAGTATTGTTCATTACGGCAACGGTATTGTTCAAAATAGATTTTTTGGTGGAATTAGGTATTGGCCTTTTGTTTTCTAAAGGGAAATGGTGTTCTAAACAGGACTTGTGGCAAACCACTAGCTCACTCTATCAAGGACAAATTCCACTATTTTCTAGAGTTTTTATGCAGTTTTAGTTTTCTAGCGTAGGATTTTCGTAAAATTTGCATTATTTTTTATCTCTTGTGTGGTTGTTTTCTTTTCAGTTTTCTTGATGATTTATGCCAGTAACACGTTCTACTAATCAAAGTCAAGTGCAATTAGATTTCAAAATAGAAAAAACTTTATGCAGATTACAAAAGGAACCTCACCTCAATACTATGGCTGTTGCATGACAACAAACACTCAAGGAACTTGCGGCTCCTAACATGGAAAATCAGCCATTGTGCATAAATATCGATAATAATTTAAACTTTGAGCTCAAATCTAGTTTTATACATTTACTACCAATATTTAATGGTCTTGCAGGAGAAGATCCTCATACTCATCTCAAGGAGTTCCATATGGTTTGTGTTGGCATGAAACCGAATGAAGTTGATGAAGAACAAGTTAAGTTGAACATTTTGGCAGACAAGAGAAGATAAGGATTGTCACCAAATCAAGAGTTGGCCACCCACTCATCAATTAGTCATCAAATTAATAGTTCCCAATTTTGGCCTATAAAAGGAGGCATTTGCCATGCATTTAGGCATCTTGGTTTCCAGATCAAGATCATGCTCTTCCTTTCTCTCTTTGTATTTTTTGTAATGTTTATGCTTTGCTTTCATTAATATCAAGTTTATGCCTTTCATTTCCTTTCCTTTACTTAGTTAACTTTTATGTTCTTATTTTGTTTATCTATTTTGCTTATTTAATTAGTTAACTTTTATCTTATTTATGTTCTTATTTTGTTTATTTATTCTTCTTTCTTTCATTATGTCTAGCTAAGTTTATTATGTCAAGGTGAAAAGGTTACACTAATGGTGTAAGAATAAGTATAGTGTAAACTTAATATGGACTTTAATGTTTGATACTAACGTGTTTTGTATTTGTTATCTTGTTCACTCTTTAATACTTTGCTTGTTAAATGATTAATCTTGATTTATGTTGTATAACACTTGGCACAACAAATGCTTGACACTTTCATAGTTCATACTGTATGGTATAACCGACACCTGAGCTATAAAAGGAACTTGATTTGTTGTTAACATAAGTTATAATCATGAATGCTTGACGAGATTTACAAGTACTAGCATTAATCGAATAAAATGACTAATCTAATCATGTTAACAATCTATAATCTAATTGGAACCTCCTTTATGTGTGGTTTCTGATTGAAAAATAAGATTTTATACTATACTTGTTTCACATACCATTAGTGGAACCTCTAACCTTGACATTTGTTAATATCATTGTTTAATCGTTACATTAATATTCCATCTCAAAGTTCTCATCTTCTTCTTCTTCTTCTCCTTCTTTTTCTTTATTATTGTTATTGTTATTATTGTTATTATTGTTATTATTATTATTGTTATTACTATTATTGTTGTTGTTGTTGTTATTATTATTGTTGTTGTATTATTCTATTTATAATTTTTACAATTAACCTCCCTATGGTTCGACCCCGGTCTTGCCGAGTTATTTATTACTTCGACACTCCTACACTTGGGACCCCGGTCTTGCCGGGTTATTTATTACTTCGACACTCCTGCACTTGGGAGAAGACATCAATCTTTTAGTCGTGTCAAGTTTTTGGCGCCGTTGCCGGGGAGGTAAGTTCTTGTATAAATTATAGTATTTATTTTATTTTCTCTTTTCACTTTTCTTGTATATAACTTTGTTTCTTTTCTTTTGTTTCTTTTTATTTTGTTTTCTTCCTCCTTCTTTTGCTTTCTTCTTCTGTTTTATTCTATTTCTACACGTGCATGAGAGTGTGGTCACGTACATCAAGTGGTAGACTTTGTAGGGTATCCTCATCATTTTCAGAAAATATGGCCAAAGAAGAAATCAATCACTTCATAATGAAAATAATGAGAATAACCGTGCTAGAACACTTAGAGACCACATGAATCCCACAAGAACAAGTGCACCATCATGCATAGTTTTTCCTCCCGATGCATCTCATTTTAATTTTAAACCAGGTATTATTCAACTTTTACCTTCTTTTCATGGCTTAGAATTGGAAAATCCATACTTGCATTTAAGGGAATTTGAAGAGGTCTGCAACACATATAATAATTTAAATTGACTTAGATTTAGAAAATTCATACTTTCATTTAAGGGAATTTGAGGAGGTCTGCAACACATATAATAATTTAAATTGTAGCATGAACACCATCAGATTAAAGCTTTTTCCTTTTTCATTAAAAGATAAAGCTAAAACATGGCTACAAAATTTAAGACCAGGATCCATTCGTGCTTGGGATGAAATGCAACAACAATTTTTAAAGAAGTTTTTCCCATCTCATAGAACAAACTCTTTCAAGAGACAAATCACCACTTTCACTCAAAAACCAGGAGAAACATTTTACAAATGTTGGGATAGGTATCGAGACTTGCTTAGTACTTGCCCTCATCATGGTTTTGAAACATGGAGATTGGTTTCACATTTCTATGAAGGGTTAACACCTAAAGATAGGCAAATGGTTGAATTGATGTGCAATGGAACTTTTGAAGATAAAGACCCTGATGAAGCAATGGAGTACTTAGACTTGTTAGCTGAAAATGCTCAAAATTGGGACACCGCAGGTACTTATGAGGCACCGAGTAAAACTCAACCTCACACATCTAGTGGAGGCATGTACAACCTTAGGGAAGATCATGACCTTCAAGCCAAGTTTGCATCTTTAGCTAGAAAAGTCGAGGCACTAGAATTGAAAAAGAGTGGTCAATTAAAATCCGTTGAAAACATTGTGTGTCAAATCTGTGAAACAAATGAACACTCAACCAACGATTGTCCAACCTTGCCTTCTTTTAAAGAATGTCTCCATGAACAAGCCCATGCTTTAAACAGTTTCCAAAGGCCCAACCACAACCCATACTCCCAAACATACAACCCTGGTTGGAGAAATCACCCAAATTTCAATTGGAAGAGTGAGAACAACAATGCACAAACTTCACAACCACAGTTTCAAGCACACTATAATTTCCAAAATTATCATGGATATGCACCTCCTTATGCTCCACCTCCTACAAGAAATTTTGAGGAAACTTTGTATGCATTCATTGAAAAGCAAGAGACAATCAACACTCAACTTGCTCAAAGCATAACAGATTTTAAAGATACTCTTGCAAAATTCACATCTGCTCTCAATTTTCAAGAGCAAGGTAAGTTTCCATCTAAACCACAGCAAAATCTCAAGGAGCAATACAATGCAAATGCAAGTAGTTATGGAAGTCAACACATGGATCAAGTCAAATCAGTCACTACTCTACGCAGTGGTAAGGTTATTGAAAAACCCTCTCTTGAACCTTATGAGAAAGATGATGAGTCAATTTCTAAGGGAAAGGAAGGGGTTGAATCTGAAAATTGCAAAGAAACGACTGATTCTCCGCCAGCACTTCCATTTTCTCATGCCATGACCAATCAGGAAGAAATCGAGGATGAAAAAGGCATCGAAAAGGTTGATGCGAATCTTTTATCAAAAGTGACAACAGATTCGACACCCGACATCACACCAATCGATGATTACTTTCCTGATGAATCTCTACTTTCTCTTAATTCAATGCCTTGGTTTGCTAAAAATATCAATTTTCTATGACATTGGAGATGAATATTTTCAACATTTGCAAACAACTTGGAGAAGATAATGATTTACAAGAAGTAGATCATATTGACGAATTAGTTTATGATCAACTTGAATCTACTTTAAGTAAAAATGAGTTGGATGAATCTGAAGATTTGCAAATGATTTATTCTGAGGAAGAAATCACGGATGAAAAAAGCACTGAAAATGTTGATGTGAATATTTTGTCAACAATGATAACAAATTCGACTTCTGATATCACATCAATCGATGATTACTTTCCTAACGAATCCTTACTTTCTCTTAGTCCAATGCCTTGGTATGATAAAAATATCAATTTTCTTGCTTTAGGAGATTTGCCAGCTGATTGGAGTACTCAAGACAAAGAAAAGTTTTTGAACGAAGTGAAGAACTTTTATTGTGATGACCCTAACTTATTCAAATATTGTCCTGATCAAATATTTCAAAGATTCATTCCCGACAATGAGGTAAGTAGTGTCATTAAACTTTGTCATTATGATGCATTTGGAAGTTATTTCTCGTGAAAAAAGACAGCTATAAAAATCTTTCAAAATGGATTTTATTGGCCCACCATGTTTGAGGACACACATGCATTCTGCAAAACTTGTGAAAATTGTCAAAAAGTTGACACTAGTCAAAAAGTTTTGTTTTATAATTCTCAACTCTATTCATTCCCTAGAGAGCTAAGATCAAGATGGAACAATCCTTATGGGGCCTGTGATATTGAGAATTCAATGAATGACAATATTTTTAAGGAAAATGGACATCGTTTGGAAGCTTACTTTGATAATTTTCCTAGTGAAAATGAATCAACTGGTTTGAATGATCTTGTAGATAAAGGTTGATTATTTTGTTTTTGTTACATTGTTTTTGTGTTTCTTTTTGAGTGATTTTTGCTAGTTTCTCTCACCGCGGTCAAATGGCGGATAACGGTACTCCGTGACTTAAGTCGGTTCTTTTAGTTTCCTACAATAACTGATATCTGTGTATATATTTGTGTAATTCTTTGAATCTCTCTTCCAATTCTCATTTGAAAATGGACATTAATCTTGAAAAATTGAAAAAGTATTTTCCCGCTCTACCTTAGAATGCGATTACAAAAATTTACCGTGCTAGATGTGCAAGATTGAGATTGTTAATGAATCATGGAATTCCTGAAGATATTCGCTGGTTGATTGAAGCAAAGGTCCGATTATCAGGTGAGTCCTCTAACTCCTTCATTTCACACATGCCTGGAACAGGTAAAAGCACTTTTGCAAAGAAAAGTAGTGCAAAACGACTGAAAGTCTGTCATCGATGTGCTAGATGGACTTGTAATACACAATGTCGTTCTTTAGGAATGATATCTATAAACCGTGAAGATAAAATACAATTCATTAAGGATGGCGTGAGTAAGGAGTCTTTAGATAATCTTCTATTAACTCTTGAGACGCATCCTAATGGAGACGTGCATCGTGTAATTCATGATTTATAGCCTCATTTTCATAAAGAACATGATTGACTTAGTCTTCGGAATCTGACTAAAAAAGACCCTGTTTGCCAGTTTTTAAAAAAACTAGATAGGAAGCCTATCCCCGACCCATAGAGGGCGTTTAAGCCATTCTTAGTCGTAAAACAAAGGGAAGATGTGAGCCACAATCACAACTACCTGTACATACACATGCTTTTTCAAAAGTAAACAAATAAATAAATAAAGTGAGAGAGAGAGAGTGTGTGTGAGACTCTAGCTGGCCTACACATAGGTGGTATGATTGCCCTTTTAATTTCTCATCTATAAAATCCTCTCTTCCTTCCCTTCATTTCCACTCAACCCATACATTCATCAAATATAGAAGTGTGTAGAAATGACAAGTTTCTCAGGTCATCAGATAAGAAATATTTGTGTTTTCAGTAGATCTAGTCCTAGGAAAGAAAAGGAGTTTTTAGAATCAGCAAATCATCTTGTCCAAGTGCTAGTTAATAGAAAGATTCATTTAGTGTATGGGGGAGGCAGTCTTGGGTTAATGGGAGGTGTGTCAATAACTGCATTTTTAGGAGGTAGTCAAGTTTTGGGGGTTGTCCTCGAAGCTTTAGCATAAGGGGACATCATTGGAAAAACAATTGGAGAGGAACTTCAGGTCTCCATAATGTCAGCTCGAATGAATGCAATGTTTAACCATGCTGATGCCTTCATTGCTTTACCAAGTGGTCTAGGCACATTGGAAGAGATCTTTCATATTTCCTCTTGGGCTCAACTGCACATTCACCATAAACCCATAGGTTTGTTAAATGTTAATGGTTATTATGATAAGTTGTTGTCTTTTCTTGATCATGTTGTGGAACAAGAATTTCTAACATCTTCTACACGACAAATCATAATCTCTGCTGCTACTGCTGAACAATTGATTGACCAACTACAATCTTTCATTCCTGTAATTGATCCCTCCATGAATCGCATAAATTGATCATTTAAGGAAAGCTGTAAAAAGCTTAGATTAGATTTGAGTCTTCATTTGTAAGTTTTATGTTGTTTTGTTTTATTATTGTGTTTTGTTATTTCTTATTTTTGTTTAAGTGTATTTCAGGTTTGTCAATGTTTGTTATTTCAGGTGATATCTTCTATACTCTATCTTTCTACCTTTAAACATTGAGGACAATGTCTCGTTTTAGTTAGGGAGAGAGGGTAGTAGCTAAAAAAAAAATATTGCGTTTTCTATTTCATAAAGCATATGCAAAATTGTTGTTACTATGATGGCAGAGTAAGGAGAACTTTTATGACTCTTGAGACGCATCTTAGTAACCATTCTTAACAATGTATATTATAATACTTCATGAAATATTCAGATTTACAAACTCTCGCATTCTTATCACTTAATTCTGCTCATATACTCATTTAACATGTATTCTTAAACCTTAATTTATACACACACACTTTAACATATGATTATGGGTTGCACATTGGATTATTACATTATTTATGTTCTTTTGTTAAAGGTAACAACTAAGGGAAAGGGATTGTA
>NW_011501544.1:16137-39441 GCF_000495115.2 Populus euphratica
TATAATTAAAAAAATGAAAAAAAAAAAGAAAAAAAAAGAAAAAAAATGATAATAATAAAAATATAGATAAGTTTGGTTTCGTAGCCTCCCTAACCTAAGCAATTAAGCCCGAAGGGGTGTTTTAGCACCTAATACCCTAAAGTTAACTGACTTGGGAGCTATTAGCCCAACGCTTGTTACATGGGTTAAGGAGAAAAGCTTAAGGGAATCAAACATTGCACTATCTACATATCAGTATCTGCGACCCGAGTTACTAAGCTCGTAGGGGTGTCTTAACACCTAATGCCCTAAGACTAACTAGTCTGGGAGTCATTAGCCGAAAGCTCGTTACATGGGTTAAAGATGCATGGTGTTTTTAAATTATATGTATATATATTTAAAAAAAAAGAGAAGAAAAAAAAAAGAGACAAAAATAATAATCCCAACCCAAGGAAGTTAACCTTAAACATTAGAACAAAAATTTTGTTTTCTTCCAAGAAAAGCCCCAAAATTATATGTTGATACATTGAGCATAAAAGAAAGGTTTATGAATATCTTGTTAAGAGGTATTGAGCAGGTATATAAATTTAATGAGAGTTTGTTTATCTAGGTAGATTAATGGAAGTTAAATGATGAATACCTTGCTTTGTGGAATTTTCAAATTGTTTTTCTTTTTTAATGCTTTGATTACTAGGGACTAGTAATAAGCTAGTTGGGGGGGTGTGATTAGTACTTAAAAGTGCATTTTTATCATGGTTTTATATCGTCATTTTGCACTTGAAGTATCAATAACTCCTTAACTAAAGCATGTTTTATAATAATATATCTAATAATATAAGATACCTTTAATTTGTAGTAAATGTTCATTTTAAATGCAGGCCTATCACATAAATGAAAGGATTGATTGATGAATTTAAGAACTAAAATTGAAAGGATAAAGAGATGGCCAAACTTAGAAAAGAGATGTCGGTGCAATCCAAACCGGAACACTGTTCGGTAATTAGGTCATATCTGGAGCTATGGATCTAAGATTTAGGTCTACTTTATATGGATGGAAAAGGGCCTACAACTTTCATATGGAGCCTAAGATCTAAAAAGGCCATTTTTCAAGTCCAAATTGTTGCAACAACAAAGAAGCCCGAATCTGTCCTCTAGCCCAAGCACTGTTCAGTATTTTAGCCATATCTAGAGTTCTAGAAGTCCAAATGAGCTAAATGTTTTACACAAGAAAGCTAAGACAATTTCCTACAACTTTCATGTTTCGAGTGGCTCCAATTTTGACGTTGTCAATGATGTTTTGGGTAAATAAGAGAAGATAAGGATTGTCACCAAGTCAAGAGTTGGCCACCCACTCATCAATTAGTCATCAAATCAATAGTTCCCAATTTTGGCCTATAAAAGGAGGCATTCGACATGCATTTAGGCATCTTGGTTTCCAGATCAAGATCATGCTCTTGCTTTCTCTCTTTGTATTTTTTGTAATGTTTATGCTTTGCTTTCATTAATATCAAGTTTATGCCTTTCATTTCCTTTTATTTACTTAGTCAACTTTTATCTTATTTATGTTCTTATTTTGTTTATTTATTCTTCTTTCTTTCATTATGTATAGCTAAGTTTATTATGTCAAGGTGAAAAGGTTACACTAATGGTGTAAGAATAAGTATAGTGTAAACTTAATATGGACTTTAATGTTTGATACTAACATAAACTTAATATGGACTTTAATGTTTGATACTAACATGTTTTGTATTTGTTATCTTGTTCACTCTTAATACTTTACTTGTTAAATGATTAATCTTGATTTATGTTGTATAACACTTGGCACAACAAAAGCTTGGCACAACAAAAGCTTGGCACTTTCATAGTTCATAAGTTATAATCATGAATGCTTGACGAGATTTACAAGTACTAGCATTAATCGAATAAAATGACTAATGTAATCATGTTAACAATCTATAATCTAATTGGAACCTCCTTTATGTGTGGTTTCCGATTGAAAAATAAGAGTTTATACTATACTTGTTTGACATACCATTAGTGGAACCTCTAACCTTGACATTTGTTATTATCATTGTTTAATCGTTACATTAATATTCGATCTCAAAGTTCTCATCTTCTTCTTCTTCTTCTCCTTCTTTTTCTTTATTATTGTTATTATTATTATTACTATTATTATTAGTATTACTACTATTATTATTATTGTTATTGTTATTATTGTTATTGTTATTATTGTTATTACTATTATTATTATTATTGTTGTTGTTATTATTATTATTATTGTATTATTGTATTTATAATTTGTACAATGAAGCTCCCTGTGGTTCGACCCCGGTCTTGCCGGGTTATTTATTACTTCGACACTCTTGCACTTGGGAGAAGATATCAATCTTTTAGTCGTGTCAACCATCATTGATTTTAGGTTGAGTTATCTTATATATCTTGAAGGAATCACCAATACATCACCATTAAAATTGATTTGGACCAAGACTTACTTTTTCATCTTTGAAAATAAATCCATCAATTATTTTCAACCAAGTTATTGTTAATTTAATTTCTTTAGAGTTTTTTTTGTTACCTAGCTTATTTTCCAGATCTAGCTCTCTGTGGATATGACCTCGATCTTACCGAGTTAATTGCTACATCGCACACTCGTGCACTTGCGAGTTAAAATAAGCTGATTATAAAAAACGGTCAAGCAATTTTGGTGTCGTTGTTGGGGAGCTAGCAAGCAAAGGTAACAAATTTAGATTTGATTATTGGAAAACCCAAAAAAAAATCATATAAAAAAAATCAAATGGCTGGTTTTACCGCCTCAAAAAATTGACCTCAACTTTTTGGATATTGGACTGTGGAATGGACTACTAATTGTTAGCTTTTGGTTAGTTCAACCATTTTTCTTTTGATGTTTATTCTAATTAGTTTATAATATTTATTGTTTATATTATAAGGCTGGTTTTACTGTCTCTTGTTTATTTTATTTTATCTTATTGTATTGTTGTTGTTTTATTTATTTTTTTAAGTACTTGGCTGGTATTACCGCCTCTTGTTTATTTTATTTTCTGTTGTTTTATTGTGATTATTTTTCTTATATTTATTGTTTGAAGTACATGGCTAGTATTACCGCCTCTTTATTCATGCTTGTTATAATTATCTTTTAATGTTTATTATTGTTAATATTGCTTATTAGTTGGAGTGTGAATTTTCTAATTTGTTGTATTTTTATTTTTGAGCTATTACTTTATCTTTTACATTTCATTTACTTTTATTTGCAATCTTCTTTTTCTTTTTCCTTTCTTTTCATATTCATATAATTGTTATATTATTATTATGTTTTTTTCATCATGGCTAATGTTGAAGATGTAGAGGGTGAAGGGAGTGTTCAAGGTAATGGACCTTGACAATTCAATGATCAACCTAATTTTTAAACTCTTAGAGAGTATCTTCACCCAGCTAGACAAAGTACACCTTCGTGTATTATCTTGCCTCTGAACCAACAAGCTTTCAATTTGAAACCGAGCATGATCCAACTTCTTCCCACATATCATGGTATGGATTATGAAAATCCATATATACACATTAAGGACTTTGAAGAAGTATGTAATACTTTTATTGATAGAACATGCACTGAAGAAACCATTCGGCTTAAATTGTTCCCATTCTCTCTAAAGGATAAAGCCAAGCTTTGGCTAAACTCCCTGCGTCCTAGGTTTATAGGTACATGGAGAGAAATGCAAGTTGAAGTTTTGAAAAAATACTTCCCCCCTCATAGGACAGCAGCCTTACAACGTCAAATGATGAATTTTTCTTGTAGTCCAAATGAGTCATTTCACCAAGCTTGGGAAAGGTTCAAAGACTTGTTAAATCTATGCCCCTACCATGGTTTTGAGATGTGGAGGTTAGTGAGTTTCTTCTATGACTCTCTTACCGCAGATTTTAAAAAGCTAGTGTCAACCATGTGTAATGGTGAGTTTTATGACAAAGAACCAAGTGAGGCCTTTGACTTTTTTGATCAATTGGCTAAAAACACAAAGCAATGGGAGACTTCTCTCCCAGTTCATGTTGAGTCTAGAAATACCATTTCTCATTCAAGTGGGAAGTTTCAATTGAAAGAGACTGATGACCTCAATGCTAGATTAGCCTCATTGGCTAGGAAAGTAGAGTCTCTTGAGATTAAAAAAGTGCATGTCATGAGTGAACAACAAGAGGAAAGTTGTGTTGTTTGTGAGAGCAAAGGGCATAGGACAACTGAGTGTCCTACCATTCTAGCCTTTAAGGAAGTGCTATATGGCCAAACTTCTGATTCAAGTAATGTTAGAAAGCCATTTCCAAACCAAGTAGGCAATCCCTACTCTGAGACCTACAATCTTGGATGGAGGAACCACCCAAATTTTGGATGGAGAAATGAGGGCTCTTCAGTACCTCAAACATTTCAACCTCCACCCCAACCATTTCATGCTCCCACACATAACACATACCAACCACCTCTCCCAACCATTTCATGCTCCCATACATAACATATACCAATCACCTCATAAGAGATCCCTAGAGGTCCTCTTCAACAATTCATGGAAATGCAAGGAGGAATCAACAACCAAGCTTACAAATTTCAAGGCCAGACCAATAGGACCTTAGATGATATTCAAAGTCAACTAACTAAGTTAACTCAATCACTAAGCATTCAAAAGAAGGGAAAAATCCCAGCTCAACCAATGCCCAATCCTAGAGGTCGGGTACACATGAGTGAATCCTCACTTAGTGAACCTTCAAACCATAAACAAGTCCAAGCCATCACTACCCTTAGAAATGGAAAGATTGTTGACAAAGGTATAGGTTTTAGGATTCCTAAAGGTATTGTGGAGGAGAAATCTAGGGAAAGTGAAGAGGGAATCAAAACGCAAGTGAAAAATGAGAGTTTAGGTGACAAAGAAGGCGAGATAAATAAGAAAGAGATAGTGAGAAAGGAGATGATTTAAGAAAAATTGGAGTCAAAGTGAGTGATTTAGAATTTGTTCCTAGAGCACCATTTCCATAAAGGTTAGGGAAACCTAAACATGATCTTATGAACTCAGAAATCTATGAATTGTTCAAACAAGTGAAAGTCAATATTCCACTCCTTGATGCAATTAAACAAGTTCCATCTTATGCAAAGTTTCTTAAGGATTTATGCACGTCAAAAGGAGATTCAATGTGAAAGAAAGAGCCTTTTTGATTGAACATGCTAGTGCCATCATCCAGTTTAAGACCCCTCCCAAATACAAAGATCCTGGTTGTCCTACCATTTCATGCATTATTGGAAGTCATAAGATAGATCAAGCTTTGTTGGATTTAGGAGCAAGTGTGAATTTAATACCCTACACTGTTTACGAACAATTAGGTTTAGGAGAAATCAAGCCTACTCGAATCAGCCTTCAATTAGTTGATAGGTCAATTAAGATTCCTAGGGGTATTGTTGAGGATGTGTTGGTCCAAGTAGATAAATTCTACTTTTCTATTGATTTTGTAGTGTTAGACACCGTACCAATTCAAGGTTCTAATGCTCCCATCCCAGTCATCTTAGGGAGACCTTTCCTAGCTACATCCAATGCCTTAATTATCTGTAGGAATGGGGTGATGAAATTGTCTTTTGGGAATATGACTGTGGAGATGAACATATTCAATGTCTCCAAACAAATTGGGGAACATGAGGACATTAGAGAGGTAGATTTGATCCAAACAGTTTGTCAAGAACACTTTGAGAGAGTATGGATCAAGGATCCACTAGAGAGAACTTTAATTCATGATGAAAGATTTTGTTCTTTGGAATGTGTTGATGAGGAAGTAAGAGAACTCGAGACTTATCTAGATCCAATGCATATTATGTCAATAGGTCAATGAAACCCATCGTCTGAGCCTTTGATTTCACCCCAAGTGAAAGTTGAGGCATCTCTTGTCCAACCTTATAAGCCAGAAAGGAAGCCTTTACCGAGTGATCTTAAGTATGCATTTCTAGGGGAAGATGAATTATATCCTATTGTGATCTCATTAAAACTTAGCATAAAGCAAGAACAAAAACTTTTGAGAGTGGTGAGAAAACACAAGAAAGCAATTGGGTGGAAAATTACTGACTTGAAAGGATTTAGCCCTCTTTTATGTACACATAGAATCTATCTTGAAGAAAAGGCTAAATCTATGAGGCAAATGCAAAGACGACTGAACCCAAACATGACGGAAGTAGTGAGAGGTGAAGTGCTTAATCTACTTGATGCAGGTATCATTTACCCTATTGCAAACTCAAAATGGGTTAGTCCAACCCAAGTTGCCCCTAAAAAATCTAGAGTCATGGTAGTGAAGAATGAAAATAATGAGCTAGTACCAACTAGAATCCAAACTGAATGGCGTATGTGCATTGATTATCATAAATTGAACATGGTGACTAGGAAGGACCATTTTTCGCTTCCATTTTTAGACCAAGTGCTTGAAAGAGTAGCCGAAAGAGCTTTTTATTGTTTTCTTGATGGATACTTGGGTTACAACCAAATTGAGATTTTCTTAGAAGACCAAGAAAAAACCACTTTCACTTATCCTTTTGGTACTTATGCTTATAGAAGAATGCCCTTTGGCTTGTGTAATGCACCAACCACTTTTGAAAGGTGTATGATGAGTATCTTTAGTGACATGGTGGAATTTTTTTTGAAAGTTTTCATGAATGATTTTTCAATTTATGGGGATTCTTATGAGTTGTGTCTAATGTATTTAGAAAAAGTCCTTGAAAGATGTGAAGAGAGCAATCTTGTACTCAATTGGGAGAAGTGTCATTTTATGGTGACACATGGCATTGTCTTAGGTCACATTGTCTCTTCAAAAGGAATAGAGGTAGATAAGTCAAAAGTGGAAATCATTCAAAAATTACCTACCCCTAGGACTGTGAAAGATGTGAGATCTTTTTTAGGACATGCTAGTTTTTATCAAAGATTCATTCATTCTTTTAGTACCATTGCCAAACCATTGTGTAACTTGTTGTCACAAGATGTCCAATTTGATTGGACATCAAAATGTCAAGAAGCTTTTGAAAAGTTTAAAGGGTTATTGACAACTGCACCAATCATGCAAGCTCCTGATTAGTCTTTACCATTTGAACTGATGTGTGATGCTAATGATTTTGCAGTAAGGGCTATTTTAGGGCAAAGAAAAGATAAGAAGCCTCATGTCATTTATTGTGCTAGCTAGACTTTAAATGATGTTAAATTGAATTACACTACAACTGAAAAAGAATTCTTAGCTGTGGTCTTTGCATTAGACAAGTTTAGGTCTTATTTGGTTGGATCTCTTGTTATTGTTTTCACTTATCATACAACATTGAAATATTTGCTCGCAAAACAAGATGCCAAACCACGTTTGATTCGATGGATCCTCCTACTCTAAGAGTTTAACCTTGAAATTCAAGATAAAAAGGGAGTAGAGAATATAGTGGCTAATCATTTGTCTCGTCTTTCAAGCTATGAGACCATAATTGATGAATCTCCAATAAATGAACTCTTTGCTGATGAAAATTTATTTTATGCAGGTACTGTTTCCTGCATTGGTTCTCCATGGTATGCTGACATAGCAAATTACCTAGCCACAAGTCAGATTCCTTTTCATTGGTCTAAACTTGACAAACAAAAATTATTACGCAATGTGCGTACCTTTTTTGGGATGACCCCTACCTATTTAAATATTGTCCTGACCAAATTATTAGGTGGTGCATTCCTGATCATGAAATTCCAAGGGTCATTAATTTTTGTCATGCATTAGCCTCCTGATCATGAAATTCCAAGTGTCATTAATTTTTGTCATGCATTAGCCTATGGTGGGTATTTCTCTTCCAAGAAAACCATTGCCAAAATCTTACAGTGTGATTTTTATTGGCCCACCATGTTTAAAGATGTCCATGCCTTCTGTATTGCATGTGACCGATGCCAATGACTAGTTAGCCTCACTAGGCATAACATGATGCCCCTTAACCCCATCCTTGTTTTGGAAATATTTGATTGTTGGGGGATTAATTTCATGGGACCTTTCCCAAGTTCATTTGGTTACCAATTCATCCTTGTAGCTGTTGATTATGTGTCTAAATGGGTGGAGGTCATTGTATCTCGAACCAATGACCATCGAGTTGTAGTCAAATTCTTGAAAAAAAATATTTTCTCTCATTTTGGCATGCCCCGGGCTATGATTAGTGATGGGGGAAAATATTTTTGTAACAAGCCCATTAGGATTTTGATGAGAAAATATGGTGTAATTCACAAGGTCAGTACCCCCTATCACCCACAGACTAATGGCCAAGTTGAGTTGGCAAATAGGAAGATCAAGAACATTTTAGAGAAAACAGTCAATCCAAACTATAAAGATTGGTCCCTACGACTAGTTGATGCTTTGTGGGCATATTGCACTCCTTATAAGACCTCTTTAGGAATGTCTCCTTATAGGCTAGTTTATGGAAAGCCTTGTCATCTCCCTGTTGAGATTAAACATCGTGCATATTAGGCCATCCAGCAATTCAATGACAATGAAAACGCGGTTGGCAAAAATAGAAAGCTTCAATTGGATGAATTAGAGGAGATGAGAAATGATGCATTTGAAAATGCAAAAATTTCAAAACATAAGATGAAAACTTTGCATGATAAACATATTCTTAGAAAATCCTTTCATGTTGGTCAAAAGGTTCTCTTGTATAATTCAATCCATCTCTTTCCTGGGAAGTTGAGGACAAAATGGATTGGTCCATTTGCAATTCAATCCATCTTTGAGCATGGTGCATTTGAGGTAGAAAATCCTAAAAATGAAAATATTTTCAAAGTAAATGGTCATCGATTGAAACCTTATCTTTAAAACGACGTGGCTGAAGTTGAGACATTGGATCTTGAAGATCCAATACCATTGTAGTATCAGAAGTAATGAGTTTTTATTTTTATTTTATTTTTATTTTTCTTTTTTATTTTTATTTTTTTTCATTTTTATTTTTTTCTTTCTTCCATCTCTTATATTTTCTTGTTCATGCATTCGGGACAATGCATTATTTTAAGTTGGGGGGTGTGAGTTTTTTTATTTTAAAAAAAAAAAACATCAATGTTTTCTTTTAGTTGTGATATGCAGGTTAAAAAAAAATCAAGCAAGAAGTCAACTGATGCCCAATTCAATCAGACATTCATCTTTGAAAACAAAAAGGGAGTAACAATTTTCGAATCTTTATACTTTTCTTCTCTTTCTTTTTTTTACATTGAGGATAATGTAAAACTTAATTTTAGATATTTCATTATGTTGAATGCTTGAGATAACCATGCTTGTTAAAAAAAAAATTGCAATCGTATGTGAATGAGACTTGTTTATGATCATCATTATATTTTTGGATTCATTATTGTGTTGAACATTGCATGCTTTAATTTGGGATAAATAATATCTTATAAAGCAAGATATAACATACTTTTTTTTTTTAAGATTACTGAAGTACATCTTTCCTTGTAAAAGTTGTGTGACTTGTATGATTATGCATGAAAGATGAGTATGATGCTTTACTTGTGATTATCCCTTTTGATCTAGTCCTAAACAAGGTTTAAGTAAATAGAGTAATAATCATTACATAAATAAATAAATAAATAAATGTGTACAAAGTTCTATCTACTCCAATGTTTTGAGTTGCTCAGTAACTAGGGGTATTCATCACAAATGTTTATCTTTACGTCAAACGGCAGCTTGAAATATGAGTATGCAAAGCACTTTAAGTTTGTGACTTTGTGAGTAACCGGGTGCATTCATCACAAATGTTTGTATTCGCGTCAAAAGGGAAGTGACAACTTAAAGAAAAAAAAAAAATCATATCTTCAAAAAAAAAAAAAAAAAAAAGAAAGAAAGAAAGAAAAAAAGAAAGAAAAAAAATATATAGATATTTCTCTAGTTTGCTACCTTGTTTGTGTTGGTGAGAAGGGAAGATTACAAGTTGAGTTTTCGTATGAATCAATTATGTTGGTTGCACGATAAATATGACTGAATTTGGAAATTTTGTATGGATGTTTGATTTAGAGAATGTGAGTATGCTTATTTTTCTTTATTTGCTATTGTGTACACTAAGTTAAAGATACCAATGTTTGCATGATAGGTCCTTCAAGTGTGATGAATCGAGCCTAATTATGGTTGTTATTATTATTATTTTTATTTTAAAGGTTTTATGTTTTGTTTTGCTTGAGGACTAGCAAAATCTAAGTTGGGGGGTGTGATTGTGCATCAAAAGTGTCATTAAGTCTCTTATTTTACATATGTATTTATTGTTTTTATTTGGTTGTTTTTATAATAATTGATGTGTTTTTTAGTAATGAAGTTTGTTTTAATGTTTCGATAGGTTTTTGGAGCTTAAATGAATTAATTCACAAAATTCAACGTCGGAATTCAGAACAAAGAATTGAAGAGACATTTAGTTGAAGATTGAAGCAAATCTTGGTTCAAATAAGTGCTCCAAATTTGTCCCAAAAATCAATTCTATTCCAATTCTAGAAAAGAATATCATATGATTTATTTCAAGCCCAAACTTGCCTTATGTTGTGTGCAAACTTCAACCATTAAACACTCAAGGTTTCAATGTCAATCTTAGCCCAAATAATAAGTACATTTGTATACTTATTTGATGCTCAAATTCAGCCCAAAAATCAGCCCCAAATCAGCCCTAAATCAACCCCAAATCAACCCAAACACAATCCATGATCTTACAGTATTAAAGAGTGAACAAGTTAACAAATACAAAACATGTTAGTATCAAACATTAAAGTCCATATTAAGTTTACACTATACTTATTCTTACACCATTAGTGTAACCTTTTCACCTTGACATAATAAACTTAGCTAGACATAATGAAAGAAAGAAAAATAAATAAACAAAATAAGAACATAAATAAGATAAGAGTTAACTAAGTAAACGAAAGGAAATGAAAGGCATAAACTTGATATTAATGCAAGCAAAGCATAAACATTACAAAAAATACAAAGAGAGAAAGCAAGAGCATGATCTTGATCTGGAAACCAAGATGCCTAAATGCATGGCAAATGCCTCCTTTTATAGGCCAAAATTGGAAACTATTGATTTGGAATACCTCCTTTTATAGGCCAAAATTAGGAACTATTGATTTGATGACTAATTGATGAGTGGGTGACCAACTCTTGACTTGGTGACAATCCTTAGCTTCTCTTGCCTACCTAAAAAGTCATTGATAACGTCAAAATTGGAGCCACTTGAAACATGAAAGTTGTAAAAAATTGTTTCAGTTTTCTTGTGTAAAAAATTCAGGTCATTTGGACTTCTAGAATTCCAGATATGGGCAAACGCTGAACAGTGCTCGGGCTGGAGGACAGATTTAGATTTCTTTGTTGTTGCTACAATTTGGACTTCAAAATGGTATTTTTAGATCTTGGGCTCCAAATAAAAGTTGTAGGCCTATGTCTTACCTTTCCATCTATATAGAGTAGACCTAAATCTGAGATTTACAGCTCCAGATATGACCCAATTATTGAACAGTGTTTCGCTTTGGATTGCACCGACATCTCTTTTCTAAGTTTGGCCATCTCTTTGTCCTTTCAATTTCAATTCTTAAATTCATCAACCAATCCTTTTATTTATGTGATAGGCCTGCATTTAAAATGAACATTTACCACAAATTAAAGGAATCTTATATTATTAGATACGTTATTATAAAACATGTTTTAGTTAAGGAGTTGTTGATACTTCAAGTGCAAAATGATGACATAAAACCTTGATAAAAAATGCACTTTTAAGTACTAATCACACCCCCCAACCAGCTTATTACTAGTCTCTCATGATTGTGCATCAAAAGTGTCATTAAGTCTCTTATTTTACATATGTATTTATTATTTTTATTTGGTTTTTTTATAATAATTGATGTGCTTTTTAGTAATAAAGTTTCTTTTAATGTTTCGATAGGTTTTTGGAGCTTAAATGAATTAATTTAGAAAATTCAATGTCAGAATTTAGAACAAAGAATTGAAGAGACGTTTAGTTGAAGATTGAAGCAAATCTTGGTTCAAATAAGTGCTCTAAATTTGCCCTAAAAATCAATTCTATTCCAATTCTAGAAAAGAATATCATATGATCTATTTCAAGCCCAAACTTGCCTTATGTTGTGTGCAAACTTGAACCATTAAACACTCAAGGTTTCAATGTCAATCTTAGCCCAAATAATAGGTACATTTGTATCCTTATTTGATGCTTAAATTCAGCCCCAAATCAACCTTCAAATCAGCCCAAGCATAATTCATGATCTTACATGTCCACACAACAAATAACAATTGATTTATTTGGGGTAATCCATTGATCCAAGAAGGCAAGCACATGGATGGAAAGTTGGAGGAGACATTGTTACATTATTTTGGGTCAAAAAGAAGAAAGAGACAGCTTATAAATGAGGAAGAAAATTGTGCACCAAGGTGGTTGCAAAGCTGGCCTGATTTGATTTTTTAGAACACCTTTCGGTGTTTTGCCCATAACTTTTGACTCAACGCCAAATGAGTTGTTCTTTAATGATCTGGAAAGGTGACAAAATTTCCTATAAATATGTGTCTAATAGACATCTCGAGAAAAGGCTTCTAGGAGGCTCTAAATTGCTGTCCAAAGTTAGCTTATATTTGTGTCCGAATTTTTACTGAAATTGTGTTGTGTTCTTCTTTGTAAATTTTAGTTCTTTAGCTTGTAAAACTTATTGTTTTAGTTTGATTCAAGTTATTTCATGTTTATTAAAGAGTTCTTATACATAATCATGGTTGACTAATCTCTTTCTTGGATCCAAATAAAGGATGATGGTGGTTGAGGTGAGTTCTTTAAGATATGAATGAATCTTAATGTTTATCTTCTCATTTTCTTCATGAATGTTTTATTATTGCAAATAAATTTTAGAAATCATTTAGGTAATCTTATAATCTTGAATTTTTATGCACAAACTTTAGTTTTGGTATAGAGATTGCTTGATTCAATGTCTTACATAATATGAAAGTACTTGTTCATTCTTAAGCAATAATCAATCTTCATCTTTTTAAACTTCATTGTAATATCTTCCGATCTAATATCACCATCGTTGATATTAGGTTGAGTTATCTTATATATGTTGAAGAAATCACCAATACATCACCATTAAAATTGATTTGGACCAAAACTAACTTTTTCTTGTCATTTAAAATCTATATACACGTTTTCATCTTTGAAAACAAATCCATCAATTATTTTCAACCAAGTTATTGTTAATTTAATTTCTCTTGAGTTTTTTTTGTTACCTAGCTTATTTTCCAGATCTAGCTCTCTGTGGATATGACCTCGATTTTATAGAGTTAATTGCTACATCGCACACTCGTGCATTTGCGAGTTAAAACAAGCCGATTATAAAAAGCGGTCAAGTACTTTCCCTTTCTTTTTAAAAGGGGTAGCAAAGACATGGTTTTTCTCTATTCTCCCAGGTTCAATTGAAACTTGGAATGGCATGAAGAAGATCTTCCTTGAGAAGTATTTCTCAGCATCTCGAGTTGCCAATATAAGGAAAGAAATAAGTGGGATTCGACAATCTTATGGAGAGACACATTCCGAGTATTGGGAAACATTTGAGCAATTGTGTATTCAATGCCCTCATCATCAAATACCCGATCAGCTGCTCATTCAATATTTCTATAAAGGATTGATGCTTACTGACCATAGTATTATTGATGCTGCAAATAGAGGGGCATTGGTAGATAAGACACCCGAGGCTGTATACCAATTGATCTCAAATATGGCAACTAAATCAAAATAGTTTGGCACCCGTGGATACGTCACAAACAAATGAGTAAATGAGGTAAGTATTTCTAACCTTGAGAATAAAGTTAATGATCTTACTTCTCTTGTGCGTTCTTTGGCTTGTGGCAATGTACAGCAGGTGAAAGTTTATAGCATATGCTGTTTACAAGGACATGTTTCAGATATGTGCCTAATAATGCAAGAAGAGTACATTGAACAAGCTAATGCAATTGATGGAGCATTAAATGGACAACCTTAGCGTAAATATGATCCTTTTTCCCACACGTACAATCCTGGATGGAGAGATCATCCCAACCTATGGTATGGGAACCAGCCTTAACAAGATAATCAAGGCCAACAATTCCATCCCTATGGATTTTAGCCCCAACAGAATTATTAAGCAAGACAACCCCTCTATTTACAAACTCCAATGTTATAGGGTCGTCATCTAGTGATGATCTTCATGAGATGATGAAAACTTTAGCTTCTAACACTGTGACCTTGCAACAAAATGTCATGTCTTTTCAATAGGAAACAAGGTCAAGTATTCACAACTTGGAGAAGCAAATAGGGCAAGTAGCTTCAAGTGTGGGGAAATTGAAAGCACAAATGAATGGAAAATTGTCCTCCCAAGCATTGAATCCAAAAGAGAATGTTAGTGCGATCATGCTGTGAAATGGAAAAGAACTTGAAGAGAAAAGGTTGAAACAAATTGAGATGGAGGAAGAAAAAGAGATAAAAACTAAATTGAGTACATAGAAGGAACATCCTCCTCCTCTATAAACTAAAACATCGACCAACATTTTAAAGGTAACTCCTCACTAAATGAATTCAATTTTAAAACAATTCCACCCTTTCCTATGAGTTCTTCTAGGTCAAAGAAAAAAGGACAAAGAAAAAGAGATTTTAGAGGTTTTCAAGAAAATAGAACTCAACATTCATTTGCTTGATGCTATCAAGCAATTTCCCAAATATGCTAAATTTTTGAAGGAGTTGTGTGCTACCAAGAGCGCTTTCAAACTGAAAGGTCATAAAATGGTAAGTATGTGATTAGTACTTAAAAGTGCGTTTTTATCATGGTTTTATATCATCATTTTGCACTTGAACTATCAATAACTCCTTAACCAAAGCATATTTTATAATAATATATCTAATAATATAAGATACCTTTAATTTGTGGTAAATGTTCATTTTAAATGCAGGCCTATCACATAAATGAAAGGATTGATTGATGACTTTAAGAACTTAAATTGCAAGGATAAAGAGATGGCCAAACTTAGAAAAGAGATGTCGGTGCAATCCAAACCGGAACACTATTCGGTAATTGGGTCATATATGGAGCTATATATCTCAGATTTAGTTTCAATTTATATGGATGGAAAGGTAAGACATAGGCCTACAACTTTCATATGGAGCCCAAGAGCTAAAAAGGCCATTTTCACATCCCAATTGTAGCAACAACAAAAAAGCCCGAATCTGTCTTCTAGCCTGAGCACTGTTCAGTATTTTGGCCATATCTGGAGTTCTAGAAGTCCAAATGCGCTGACCTTTTTACACAAGAAAACTGAGACAATTGCCTACAACTTTCATGTTTGCAACGGGCTCCAATTTTGACGTTATCAATGACGTTTTGGACAGACAAGAGAAGATAAGGATTATCACCAAGTCAAAAGTTGGCCACCACTTATCAATTAGTCATCAAATCAATAGTTCTCAATTTTGGCCTATAAAAGGAGGCATTTGCCATGCATTTAGGCATCTTGGTTTCCAGATCAAGATCATGCTCTTCCTTTCTCTCTTTGTATTTTTTGTAATGTTTATGCTTTGCTTTCATTAATATTAAGTTTATGCCTTTCATTTCCTTTCCTTTACTTAGTTAACTTTTATGTTCTTATTTTATTTATCTATTTTGCTTTCTTTCATTATGTCTAGCTAAGTTAATTATGTCAAGGTGAAAAGGTTACACTAATGGTGTAAGAATAAGTATAATGTAAACTTAATATGGACTTTAATGTTTGATACTAACATGTTTTATATTTGTTATCTTATTCACTCTTTAATACTTTGCTTGTTAAATAACTAATCTTGATTTATGTTGTATAACACTTGGTACAACAAATGCTTGGCACTTTCATAGCCCATAATGTATGGTATAACCGACACCTGAGCTATGAAAGGAACTTGATTTGTTGTTAACATTGGTATAACCGACACCTAAGCTATGAAAGGAACTTGATTTGTTGTTAACATAAGTTATAATCATGAATGCTTGACGAAATTTACAAGTATTAGCATTAATTGAATAAGATGACTAATGTAATCATGTTAACAATATATAATCTGATTGGAACCTCCTTTGTGTGTGGTTTCCAATTGAATAATAAGAGCTTATACTATACTTGTTTGATATACCATTAGTGGAACCTCTAACCTTGACATTTGTTATTATTATTGTTTAATCCTTACATTAATTTTCCATCTCCAAGTTCTCATCTTCTTCTTCTTCTCTTTCTTTATTATTATTATTATTACTACTACTATTATTATTACTACTACTACTACTACTACTATTATTATTATTATTATTATTATTATTATTATTAGTATTATTATTATCATTATTATTATTATTATTATTGTTGTTGTTGTTGTTGTTGTTGTTGTTATTGTTATTGTTATTGTTATTGTTATTGTTATTGTATTATTGTTATTTATAATTTGTACAAATAACCTCCCTGTGGTTCGACCCCGGTCTTGCCGGGTTATTTATTACTTCGACACTCCTGCACTTGGGAGAAGACATCAATCTTTTAGTCGTGTCAAGTTTTTGGCGCCGTTGCCGGGGAGGTAAGTTCTTGTATAAATTATAGTATTTATTTTATTTTCTCTTTTCACTTTTCTTGTATATAACTTTGTTTCTTTTCTTTTGAATCTTTTTATTTTGTTTTCTTCCTCCTTCTTTTGCTTTCTTCTTCTTTTTTTTATTTTATTCCTACACGTGCATGAGAGTGTGGTCACGTACATCAAGTGGTAGACTTTGTAGGGTATCCTCATCATTTTCAGAAGATATGGCTGAAGAAGATAATCAATCACTTCATAATGAAAATAATGAGAATAACCGTGCTAGAACACTTAGAGACCATATGAATCCCACAAGAACAAGTGCACCATCATACATAGTTTTTCCTCCTGATGCATCTCATTTTAATTTTAAACCAGGTATTATTCAACTTTTACCTTCTTTTCATGGTTTAGAATTGGAAAATCCATACTTGCATTTAAGGGAATTTGAAGAGGTCTGCAACACATATAATAATTTAAATTGTAGCATGAACACCATCAGATTAAAGCTTTTTCCTTTTTCATTAAAAGATAAAGCTAAAACATGGCTACAAAATTTAAGACAAGATCCATTCATGCTTGGGATGAAATGCAACAACAATTTTTAAAGAAGTTTTTCCCATCTCATAGAACAAACTCTTTCAAGAGACAAATCACCACTTTCACTCAAAAACCAGGAGAAACATTTTACCAATGTTGGGATAGGTATCGAGACTTGCTTAGTACTTGCCCTCATCATGGTTTTGAAACATAGAGATTGGTTTCACATTTCTATGAAGGGTTAACACCTAAAGATAGGCAAATGGTTGAATTGATGTGCAATGAAACTTTTGAAGATAAAGACCCTGATGAAGCAATAGAGTACTTAGACTTGTTAGCTGAAAATGCTCAAAATTAGGACACTGCGGGTACTTATGAGGCACCGAGTAAAACTCAACCTCACACATCTAGTGGAGGCATGTACAACCTTAGGGAAGATCATGACCTTCAAGCCGAGTTTGCATCTTTAGCTAGAAAAGTCAAGGCACTAGAATTGAAAAAGAGTGGTCAATTAAAATCTGTTGAAAACATTGTGTGTCAAATCTGTGAAACAAATGAACACTCAACCAACGATTGTCCAACCTTGCCTTCTTCACTCAACCAGTAACTGTCCAACCTTGCCTTCTTTTAAGGAATGTCTCCATGAACAAGCCCATGCTTTAAACAGTTTTCAAAGGGCCAACCACAACCCATACTCCCAAACATACAACCCTGGTTGGAGAAATCACCTAAATTTCAGTTGGAAGAGTGAGAACAACAATGCACAAACTTCACAACCACTATTTCAAGCACACCACAATTTCCAAAATTCTCATGGATATGCACCTCCTTATGCTCCACCTCCTAGAAGAAATCTTAAGGAAGCATTGCATGCATTCATTGAAAAGCAAGAGACAATCAATACTCAACTTGCTCAAAACATGACAGATTTTAAAGATACTCTTGCTAAATTAACATCTGCTCTCAGTTTCCAAGAGAAAGGTAAGTTTCCATCTCAAACACAACAAAATCCCAAAGGGCAATACAATGCAAATGCAAGTAGTTCCGGAAGCCAACACATGGATCAAGTCAAATCAGTCACTACTCTGCGCAGTGGTACGGAAACCAACACATGGATCAAGTCAAATTAGTCACTACTCTGCGTAGTGGTAAGGTTATTGAAAAACCCTCTCTTGAACCTTATGAGAAAGATGATGAGTCAATCTCTGAGGGTAAGGAAGGGGTTGAATTTGAAAATTGCAAAGAAAAGACTGATTCTCTGCCAACACTTCCATTTCCTCAAGCCATGACCAAACAAAGGAAAGTTAATCACAACTCTGAAATCTTTGAAACTTTCAAATAGGTAAGGATCAATATACCTTTGCTGGATGCTATTAAACAGGTTCCTTTCTATGCTAAATTTTTGAAAGATCTATGCACTGTGAAGAGGAACAAAATGTGAAAAAGAAAGTCTTTCTAACCGAACAAGTAAGTGCCATTCTTCAAAACAATAATGCTTTGAAATATAAAGACCCTAGTTGTCCTACAATTTCTTGCTTTATTGGAGAGTATAAAATTGAAAGAGTCTTACTTGATCTCGGTGCTAGTGTGAATTTACTTCCATATTCAGTTTTTCAGAGTCTCAATCTAGGTGAGTTAAAACCAACTTCTATATCTCTTTTACTTGCCGATAGATCTGTAAAAGTGCCTAGAGGAATAATTGAAGATGTGTTAGTACAAGTTGATAAATTCATTTATCCTGTGGATTTTATTGTCTTGGACACAGAACCTGTTGAAGCATGTAATTCATTTCCTGTTATTTTAGGACGTCTGTTTCTTGCAACCTCTAACGCATTGATTAATTGTAGGAATGGACTGATGAAGCTATCATTTAGAAACATGACATTGGAAATGAATATTTTCAACATTTGCAAGCAACCTGGAGATGATAATGATTTACAAGAAGTAGATCATATTGACGAATTAGTTTATGATTAACTTGAATCTACATTAAGTAAAAATGAGTTGGATGAATCTGAAGATTTGCAAATGATTTATTCTGAGGATGAAATCACGAATGAAAAACACACCGAAAATGTTGATGCGAAGCTTTTGTCAATAGTGACAACAGATTCGACATCTGACATCACACCAATCGATGATTACTTTCCTAACGAATCCTTACTTTCTCTTAGTCCAATGCCTTGGTATGATAAAAATATCAATTTTCTTGCTTTAGGAGATTTGCCAGCTGATTGGAGTACATTTTAAAGATACTCTTGCAAAATTAACATCTGCTCTTCAATTTTGGCCTATAAAAGGAGGCATTTGCCAAGACAAAGAAAAGTTTTTGAACGAAGTGAAGAACTTTTATTATGATGACCCTAACTTATTCAAATATTGTCCTGATCAAATATTTCAAAGATTCATTCCCGACAATGAGGTAAGTAGTGTCATTAAACTTTGTCATTCTGAAGCATGTGGAAGTTATTTCTCGTCAAAAAAGATAGCTGCAAAAATCTTTCAAAATGGATTTTATTGGCCCACCATGTTCAAGGACATGCATGCATTCTGCAAAACTTGTGAAAATTGTCATAAAGTTGATACTAGTCAAAAAGTTTTGTTTTATAATTCTCAACTCTATGCATTCCCTAAAGAGCTAAGATTAAGATGGAGCAATGCTTATAGGGCCTGTGATATTCAGAATTCAATGAATAACAATGATTTTAAGGAAAATGGACATCGTTTGAAAGCTTACTTTGATAATTTTCCTAGTGAAAATGAATCAACTGGTTTGAATGATCTTGTAGATAAAGGTTGATTATTTTGTTTTTCTCACATTGTTTTTGTGTTTCTTTTTGAGTGATAAGGTTGATTATTTTGTTTTTTTTATTTTTGTTTCTTATATAAATATTGATTTTCTCACATTGTTTTTGTGTTTCTTTTTGAGTGATTTTTGCAAGTTTCTCTCACCCTGGTCAAATGGCGGACAACGGTACTCCGTGACTTAAGTTGGTTCTTTCAGTTTCCCACAATAACTGATATTTGTGTATATATTTGTGCAATTCTTTGAATCTCTCTTCTAATTCTCATTTGAAAATGGACACTAATCTTGAAAAATTGAAAAAGTATTTTCCCGCTCTGCCTCAGAATGCGATTACAAAAATTTACCGTGCTAGATGTGCAAGATTGAGATTGTTAATGAATCATGGAATTCCTGAAGATATTCGCTGGTTGATTGAAGCAAAGGTCCGATTATCAGGTGAGTCCTCTAACTTCTTCATTTCACACATGCCTGGAACACGTAAAAGCACTTTTGCAAAAAAACATCGTGCAAAACGACTAGAAGTCTGTCATCGATGTGCTAGATGGACTTGTAATACACAATGTCGTTCTTTAGGAATGGTATCTATAAACCGTGAAGATAAAATACAATTCATTAAGGATGGCCTGAGTAAGGAGTCTTTAGATAATCTTCTATTGACTCTTGAGACGCATCCTAGTGGAGATGTGCATCGTGTAATTCATGATTTATGGCCACTATTTCATAAAGAACATGATTGACTTAGTCTTGGGAATCTGACTAAAAAAGACCATATTTGCCAGTTTTTAAGAAAACTGGATGGGAAGCCTATCCCCGACCTATAGAGGGCGTTTAAGCCGTTCTTGGACGTAAAACCAAGGGAAGATGTGAGCCACAATCACAACTACCTGTACATACACATGTTTTTTTTTTTAAAGTAAATAAATAAATAAATAAAAAGAGAGAAAGAGAGTGTGAGACTCCAGCTGGCCTACATATAGGTGTTATGATTGCCTTTCTAATTTCTCATCTATAAAACCCTCTCTTCCTTCCTTTCATTTCTACTCAACCCATACATTCAACAAATACAAAAGTGTGTAGAAATGGCAAGTTCCTCAAGTCATCAAATAAGAAATATTTGTGTTTTCGGTGGATTTAGTCCTGAAAAAGAAAAGGAGTTTTTAGAATCAGCAAATCATCTTGGTCACGTGCTAGCTGAGAGAAAGATTCATTTAGTGTATGGTGGAAGCAGTCTTGGGTTAATGGGAGGTGTGTCAATAGCTGCATTTTTAGGAGGTAGTCAAGTTTTGGGGGTCGTCCCCCAAGCTTTAGCACAAGGGGACATCATTGGAAAAACAATTGGAGAGGAACTTCAGGTCTCCACAATGTCAGCTCGAATGAATGCAATGTTTAACCATGTTGATGCCTTCATTGCTTTACTAGGTGGTCTAGGTACATTGGAAGAGATCTTTCATATTTCCTCTTGGGCTCAACTGCACATTCACCATAAACCCATAGGTTTGTTAAATGTTAATGGTTATTATGATAAATTGTTGTCTTTTCTTGATCATGCTGTGGAACAGGAATTTCTAACATCTTCTGCACGACGAATCATAATCTCTGCTGCTACTGCTGAATAATTGATTGAGCAACTACAATCTTTCATTCTTGTGATTGATCCTTCCATGAGTCGCATAAATTGGTCATCTAAGGAAAGCCGTAAAAGCTTAGATTAGATTTGAGCCTTCATTTGTGAATTTTTATGTCTTTTGGTTTTATTATTGTGTTTTGTTATTTCTTATTTTTGTTTTAGTGTGTTTCAGGTTTGTCGGTGTTCGTTATTTCAGGTGATATCTTCTATACTCTATCTTTCTACCTTAAAACATTGAGGACAATGTCTCGTTTTGGTTGGGGGGAGAGGGTAGTAGTTGATAAAAAAAAAATTGTTTTTCATTTCATAAAGCATGTGCATAATTGTTGTTACTAGGATGGCAGAGTAAAGGAGCTCTTTTGTTAAAGTGACTCTTGAGACGCATCTTAGTAACCATTCTTAATAAGGTCTATTATAATACTTCCTCAAATATTCAGATTTACAAACTCTCGCATTCTTATCACTTAATTCTGCTCACATACTTATTTAACATGTATTCTTAAACCTTAATTTACACACACACACTTTAACATATGATTGTGGGCTGCATATTGGATTATTACATTATTTATGTTCTTTTGTTAAAGGTAACAACTAAGGGAAAGGGATTGTATATAATTAAGAAAAAAAACATGAAAAAAAAGAAAAAAGAAAAAATAAAAAATGATGATAATAAAAATGTAGATAAGTTTGGTTTCGTAGCCTCCCTAACCTAAGCAATTAAGCCCGAAGGGGTGTTTTAACACCTAATACCCTAAAGTCAACTGACTTGGGAGCTATTGGCCCAACGCTTGTTACATGGGTTGAGGAGAAAAGCTTAAGGAAATCAAACATTGCACTATCTACATATCAGTATCTACGACCCGAGTTATTAAGCTCGTAGGGGTGTCTTAACACCTCATTATATGGGTTAAAGATGCATGATGTTTTTAAATTATATGTATATATATTTAAAAATAAAAAAAAAAAGAGAAAAAAAAAGAGAAAAATAATAATCCCGGCCCAAGGAAGTTAACCTTAAACATTAGAACAAAAATTTTGTTTTCTTCCAAGAAAAGCCCCATAATGTGTTGATACATTGAGCACAAAAGAAAGGTTTATTAATATCTTGTTAAGAGGTATTGAGCAGATATATAAATTTAATGAGAGTTTGTTTATCTGGATAGATTAATGGAAGTTAAATGATGAATACCTTGCTTTGTGGAATTTGCAAATTGTTTTTCTATTTTATGCTTTGATTACTAGGGACTAGTAATAAGCTGGTTGGGGGTGTGATTAGTACTTAAAAGTGCATTTTTATCATGGTTTTATATCATCATTTTGCACTTGAAGTATCAATAACTCCTTAACCAAAGCATATTTTGTAATAATATATCTAATAATATAAGATACCTTTAATTTGTGGTAAATATTCATTTTAAATGCAGGCCTATCACATAAATGAAAGGATTGATTGATAACTTTAAGAACTTAAATTGCAAGGATAAAGAGATGGCCAAACTTAGAAAAGAGATGTCAGTGCAATCCAAATCGAAACACTATTCGGTAATTGGGTCATATCTGGAGCTATATATCTCAGATTTAGTTCCAATTTATATGGATGGAAAGGTAAGACATAGGCCTACAACTTTTATATGGAGCCCAAGAGCTAAAAAGGCCATTTTCATGTCCAAATTGTAGCAACAACAAAGAAGCCCGAATCTGTCTTCCAGCCCGAGCACTGTTCCGTAT
>NW_011501481.1:0-35802 GCF_000495115.2 Populus euphratica
CCTTTTTTATGGTCCATGGTCAGAGACTTGAAATGTGTAATGATTTTTAAACTTTACAAGTTGAAAACAAAATATATTTTATCCAACCACTTTAAATTTGATAATTTTTTTAACTGAATTTGCACCTAAGTTATTAGTTAAAGAATTCATTGTCATAGTAGTTGTTAATGCATTAATACATTAATTTTATGTGCAAAAGTTACATCATGAATGGATTAGATAATATGCTGTATGATATATATAATTTTTTAATAGTGAAAAAACATTATGAAAAGCTTTGAATCAGAAGTATAAAGTTGAAAAAATAGTATAAAAAAACTCATAATCGATAAATTTCATTATTTCAAGATGCTTAATTTCAAAATTATAAGAGGTAAGTTTAAGAATTTTAACCCATTTTGCATAATATTTATGTTGAAATGATGCTCTGAATAAATATTTTCAAGTGACTATTATTATTAAAAGATTTCTACTGCATTGAAAATACTTTAAAAATCACCTTAAGCACAAACAGAGGAAAATAAGGGTTAAGGTGGGAAAGGATGATAACTTGTCCATAAGAAAATTCAACTTTTTCTTAATGGCCTTTGGGTCAAATGTGATTGAACAAGTAGCAAAGTTCTATTATAAAAACCAGCAAAAAATTTTTGTAACGATGCTAAAAAATTTAATGTCAAATGTTTTATATGCAACAAAATAAAAACCAAGCTAAATATTAAAAAAAAACTAAACAAGACAGTTATAAAAAAAGAGAACTGCTCAAGCTCATGTCACTAAGATTAAAAACCTTTAGAATAAAGTATAAAAAATAAGCTTATTTGTGGTTGTCTTGAACATCAACTTGATCAACAACCATGAGAGGTGGTGAATTGGTAGTAATGACACAAAACATATTTATGCATAAGAAGATAGTGATTCTCACTTATAAATAAATAGATGGTGAATATTTTTATATGAAAACTAGTCAACCTAGAAAGTATCAACGACCAAAAAGGTTATTCTAAAGATGATTTCATGAAAGCTTTTACCTTAACAACGTGTTTCAAATTGTTGACATTAGGAAGAACTTAGTATTGGACTTATCATTGAGAAAAAAATAGGTTTAAAATTGTTCTTTAGAGTAATAAATTTTCTCAAAAATAGCATATGTTTGTTATAAAGAGAAAACCACCAAAATAAATATAATGAACATCGTAGCCTAATATAAAAACAATAATCATAAAAATGCTTATTCTTCTTACTTTCTTGAGTTTATGATACATGACATGATAATTTGGAACATGTGAATTATAATTCTATGCAAAGATGAATGAATCTTGGATTTTTACCATCAATTATTTTTTTCTAAAAAAATCACAAGTGTGAAGTTTGTGTAGAATCAAAATTCACAAAAAAATATTTTTATCAAACAATTAAAAGAAGTAGCAAACCTTTTTATTTAATTCACTTTGATATCAATGATTTTCAAACTTGTACAAACTAGAGATAGAAAATGTATTATATTATTTTTATAGATGATTACATGAGATATTGTTATACGTGGTTGCTAAAATATAAAGATACAACTCTTGAAATGTTTTAACATTACATTAATGAAGTTAGAAATAAACTTAATAAAACAAATATAAGTAATAAAAAGTGCTAAAATGGAGAACGCGGGGCATCTTTTGGTGAATTGTTTTCTCAAATAGCATTATCCATTGAAATATTGCTTTAAGAGTTTCAAAGGATTTAATTATTTAAAATACTCATGAAATCAAGTGTTGTTTAAGATTAAAATAAATACAATAGTGAAAATTAAATAAAATTATAGGAAAATAACTATTTGAATATTATTGTCTTGGTGTATAAAAGATTGAAAGACATCACATTCACTATTTTACTAAGTAAATTCAATTGTATTTCACTAGAAAATATTTAAAGCTACCTATCCTAATATAGTGGTCTTCCAATTAATTTTATCAGTAATTCCTTGTGTCTTTATATATTGGTCAGTTAATTTTTATTTATATTAAGAAATGTTGAAAAAATATTTTTGACCTAGTACTTATACACAGACCATTCAAAACTATAAAGGGTGAATGCGAAATTAATTGATCAATTTCTTTGTATCTTATTAAAAATTAATTATAATTAATCTTAAACCAACTCTACATTTCTAGCCTCTTGTATAAATGATAATAGAGGAAAGTCTTTCTTAACAGTAATAAAGAGATTTAAAATAAAAAAATATATAAAATTTATGCTTTTTTTGCCTACGTGCTTTAATTCAACTTGTTTTAGGTTTGGTTGTTACAGACAAAGAAAAGATAAGTAAGTTTTATAGTTCATACCAGACTATTATTTCAAGGTACTATTGTTGAAATTCTTGGAGACAAGACGCACCGAAACCATTTGCATTTGTTAACCATAAATCTAGCCTCAATGATAAATGTTACATTCATGGACAACAACTTTCATTTCTATTTTTCCCTTGTTCTAAAATCATACAAGTAAATATTCTATAGATATATATACTTATTTTTTGTTTATGTTTTCTTTTATCATCTTGTAATTATCCAATTGTTTTTCGCTAAATAATTTTCTCATTATTTCACTATCTCAATATTGTTTTATCTTATCGTTTTTAATCTTCGGACAACATCCAAATATATCTCTAATATTGTTCTAAAATCTACAAAACCACTTTATAAAAGTTATTTATTATTTATTCTATAGATTTTTCACATTAAAAATTTATTAATATATTACTTATTGCAAAAAAAAAAAGAAGAAGCAAAAAACAAAACTAGTGTGTTAACTGTGCTACAAAGAGGAGTAGCTCAAATAATTCGATCTCTATTAAGCTGAAGTTTAAATGTTTTATTTAAATAACACAGTCATGTAATTGCAGTGTTTCAATATCTGTAAATACAAGAATGACAATGACCATACAATATTGGGCCAGTCAAGTCCACAATAGATACATCACAAGTAGAACAAGAACGGTGATGAAAAAATCAATTAAAAAAATTCCCATCGGGATGTGGTGGGAGGAGGATCAAATGTCTCCCATTTGGCTGCGACAACAACAAGTTTTATTAGTGGATTTGATATCTTTAGCACGTCTAGTGTTTCAACACACCATTGCACCCTCTTACTCTCTGTATAAATTGAACATACTATTGTCAAGAGTATAACATTCTTTCTTTCTTTTTTCATGATAGAAAACTTCTTTCCCCTTTTATTTTAAGTTTTCTTTTTCTAATAATAAAAATTCAAAAATGTGTTTATTTATTGAAAACAAAAGTTCAAAAGGTATTAATAAATTCTCATGTTTGAAATTATTTTGAGTGTCGAGAATTGAATTTCAAGTAGAATTCAAGCTTTAAAAATTGTAATAAAATAAATAAAATGTAAGCCCATCTAATTTACTACACTAAAAAATAAAAATTATTATTAAAACTAATTTATTTAAAATATTGATCTACCTATCTTTTTTTTATGAGTTTCTACCTTTTTATCAAGTACATATTCACCGCCATTAAAACCTCAACTACATCATAGCCAAAACACTATTTTCTTGTCTTCTCATCCCATCATAAGTCATATTATTTATCTTCAATTTTATAGTTTGTGTAGCGTTGAGAAAAAAAGATCTTAAGAAAAAGTTTTTGAATTTGATTTTTTTTTGGTTATTTGTGGTGATGGTAATGAAGGAGAATTTGAATAAAGTGAAGGTGATAAGAGTAATATAGAAAACCAAAATGAATTGAATTTAGTTATAAAAAATTTCTTTCAAACATATAAATTCAACTTATTTATCAATTGAATTCAAATTAAACATTATAATTGAATTAATTACAATACAAAATTAACTCAAAACAACTTGTTAAAATGCCATAATCACTTGAACTGGAAGTATATTGACTACAATAATTAAATTAGAAAGAGAAAGCAAAGAAATTAACACTAACCCTTTCATAATGTAAAAGCCAAGAGCATGAAAGATACCTGTAAATATTTTTGAGTAGAAACATTTTCTTCTGCAGAAATGTTATCAAGCTTAATTGCTTGTCTCATTAACATCTCAATTAATGTCATGATTTGAATTTCTGGTACCTTAACTCCATTTAATATAGATTTTTCAATCGCAAAAACCTACACATAAGAAAAATATAATTAGGAATTACTTAAATATTGTAAGACATACATAAACAAACTTCTCAATAAGTGTCTTATAAAATTAAGCAAATCATCCTAGTTTTATGTTGCTTTTTATGTTCAAAATAAAATATAAATTGAATGAGGAGCAATTTCTACTATAAATCACTCAAAAAGGTTCTTAAATAGATAAATTAGCTTATACCCAATAAAATATACCTAATTAAAAGGCTACATTGTGCATTCGTATTTTCAAATTTTGACATGAAATTAAGTTTTTGGCAAGTTCAAATTGATGAGAAAAATCATTAAAAAATAGTTTTTATAGTCTCTTTTGGACATTATGAATGAAACGCAACATCATTCGGACTAAAAAATACCTTTCTAAAATTTAAAAAAAAATCATGAATGATATATATTCAATCCATATTCAAAATTCACAATTGTACACATATATGATGCCCTTCTATTTTCAAAATCAATCACAAAAGATTTTAACCATCCACAAAAGTTTCTCAATATTATCAAATAAAATGGACTTGTTGTTTCAACCTAAAAAATCAACTTATGTCAAATAAATATAAGATTTTTAAGATAAAACATTTATCAAGGATCAATAACTACAAGTAGCAAAGCAATTGAATTTTCCGATAAATTCCCTATAAAAATCAAAGATAAAACTCAACTTCAAAGCTTTTTGGGATACCTCAATTATGTTTCAGATTCTTTCCTAATTCTTAAAACTATATGTCAACCCATACAAAAGACTCCAAAAAGTCCTTTCCTAAAATTTTTAAATGATTGAAATTGTCAAAACTCTCAAAAATCATGTTAGAAATCTTCTTTGTTTAGGAATTCTTGATCAAAGAGCTTCTCTCATTATTGAAATCAATGCCTCTAATATTGAGACTTGGGCACTTTTTTTTTCTACAATCTTATAAAGCTTCATAGCAACACTCATCTCTATCAACTACATTTTAAAAAGGAAAATTTACATTCTCACTTTCAAAAATAGAATTCAAGCTGACCTAGCATTATCAAGTTCAAAATCAGAATACAAAAAGAAGCTCCAGGAATTTCTTTTCCAAATATCAAGTTCCAACGAATAAGAATTCGTTAATGAAGATCCATATTATGACCTAAATATTATGAGTCGACTCTATAATATATATATATTACATCTTCATCCATTTACCAGCTAAAAAGACCAACAATATCATCTCTAACATTATCAATCTCAAAACATCACCAGTGACATCATTATCCACTAAAATGCACCTCCATATACATATCAAGAGTAATGTCTCAACAAGGCATCTTTTGCATCATCCTTAAAGTTATTTTCTTCAAGATTTGATTATAAATAGATGTATCTTGTAATGCCAAAGCATAGTAAATCCCAACTGAGTATTATATTTATTATGCCCACTTCGCTTATATTGTAATATTTTTCATAAATAAAAGTTTATATTTTATAAGCTTAATTTTTATTCCTTAATTTTAAGAGAAACTCTCTTAATTTCAGGGTCTTCAATTTTATCAATGATATCTAATATTAAGTATTTTTATTGAGTTATTACATTAATTTGTTTATAGGAGCATGTGTACACTGTTAGGCTATAGTTAATTGCTTCAATATTTTCTTATTCATTATTAGATTCAGTTGGGTTTCATTATTTTGGATGATTATAAATTTATCATTATAGTATTCTTTTATATCAGTTTGTGTTTCAAGGTTATAAAGGTTGAGGAGCTGAATTTTTATTTTATCTCTAATTCTTAAATATTTTTTTCCATTTTTCATTTATGTTTATAATGTCCTACTTGACCACACTTATAAAAAGTTGGTTGTTTTGAAGTTGTGGTTTTTTATTTTTTTTATATGGCTTATTTGATCATAGTTTCTTGTTTAGAGGTTTTTTACAACGTATTTTTTTATATGGCTTATTTGATCATATTTTCTTGTTTAGAGGTTTTTTACAACGTATTACTTTTAATTTTTGCTTCCTAATATATTTTATGTTTTCTCGAGGGAGGAATAAGGGTTTCATAACCATATTCAGAATAAAATGAACCTAACTCTTTTATACTTTCATGAAGTACAAATTTAAAAGTCCAGATTAAAATATTTCTTTCCTGCCAATGTTTTATAATGAAAACATCTGAAAGAAACATCTCCTCATACCATCTAAAATTTTAAAATTTAAGACATTTAAATTCAAAAGGATTTTAGATGAGCTTTCTTAAAATTATTATTGGTTACCAATAAATGTTTGGTAATGGAAAATATTAAGATTGAGATTGCATTTTCTACAATGACAGGTGTTAAGGTATTTTTATTTCTTACTTTGACATCACTTAATATAAGTCTTTTATCATTTTAGGTGAGATAATGATCCCACCATCATTTCAGTTGGCTAGTAAATCTTGAGACTAACACTTGATCTATATTTTGTCTATTTGATTTTTAAATTTGTATGTTGTGGTAGTTATGGTCATGATTTGAAGTTTATTTGTGATATTATGTTCGTTATATCCATCTATGTTCCATTTATTTATGTTTTTACCATCATAATGAGCTTGAGTTTGACATGGCAGATATTCAATATAGACATTAAAACGTGTTGGTATGTTATAGTAATATTTGACCTTGGTTTTTTTTTTATATTGATTATGCTTGAGATTTCTAATCTTATTAATTACTAAATCTAATTGGAACTTCTCAGCAAGATCTTCAATCTCACTTTGTGTGTTTCCATCTTTGTTTATGATGGATATTTATTTTGATGAGTTTTTATTTATGATTTTGAAGGAATTTTTATATTTAATGCTTCGAGTTTTTAAGCGATCATTTCAATAAGATCATATAATAAGGATAGTTTAATAATTTGATATTTTAGTATTTGATGAGGCATGAAAAATGGCTTTGAAATGGTAGAAGATGATAGTTAGGTAACTCCTCCCTCGATAAGGAAAAAGAGACTATAAAGACATTCATCTCTATATACTACTACTTTTTTTTTTTTTATCTATGGTATGGAATTCAATTGGTATAGTTGTTTTGTGACTGAGTGAAATTCATAACTTTGTGTGAAATAGGAGTATTGACATCTGCAGTGGTTGGTTTGAAAGGGGTTGCTACAATTTCATTTTAATAAAAGTTTATCTTGATTTCTCTAAAATAAGGATGAACATAGTTAGTTTGATTATTAGTGGTTGCATGTCAGATTTGTTTAAAAATGGTTAAGAAGTGGCTTGAGCATTTATTTGTTTTTGTTGATATTTATATGTTTTTAAACATGTAAATAATAGGATACAAGTATTCATCCCATTGAGATTTTTATAACATCATATTTCAATTTGATTTCTTTGTTCTTGATTATAAGTTTTCAAGAATTGATTTCTTAATTTAATAATTTGCGTTGAATGGAAATCAATTCTTAATTTTTATTTATTAATTTGAAATTCTTCTTGAATGACACTTAATTGATTTATGTACTCATTATGTATTAGTGGCTTAGTTGAACAATCTAATTTCTCTTAAATTTCAATAATATAAGAAAAACTTGTTTCACTAGTTTAATAATACGGTTTATGAATAGTTCTACTAAGATCCATTCCTTGAGAGTTTAAAGTTTTTGAATAGAAGGAATATTACTTATTAGTTTTCTAGAACTTCAATTTATAATCTTAAACGGATTGTGTTTAGCTGATTGAAAAATAATTTTGACATTTCCTAACTGATTTTCTATAATTTGTACCAAATTATTTCTAGATGGTGATAATCTTGAAATACTGACTTGAGGTAATCTCTAATTATCAAGACACGTGATTTGATTCTACCATAAAAGTTTAGGAACCTGGATATTTGAATTTTGAGGATTAGTTTTGATAACAAGAGTTTTATTTTTGGGTGATTTTTTAAAAGCTTTGAAAGCTATGTTGGTAACTATAACTTTATAATATAATATATAGACTAAATCTATATTACTAGAATCTAGAAGCATGCATGTTGAAGTCTTGATATTTAAATTTAAGAGTTTTGTTATATCTAGATTGAATAATGAAATAGTGAAACTAGGATAACAATTCAAGTATATTGGACCATTGATAAGATTTGACTAAAAGATTACAAGTAATGAATTCACAAAAATTGTAAATCTAGCATCTCTTAAATACACTAGTATGAGGGACTCTAATATAAGACGATGAGGTGATTTGACAATAATTAAAACTAGACCTATGTGGAAAACAATTATATCTTATTTTAAATTTATTTATCTGACTAGGTTGTATTTGATCAACAATTTGAACTTGAAGATTAATAGGTAAAGCTTGCTCAATAGTTTCTATTGAATAATTCATCCATAGTTCTTATTTGATATATGTTTTTCTTTGATTATTTAGTAGTGTTCCAATATTGAAGATGTTGTTCATTTAAGGAAATTTGATACTCTTTCTTGTTGAAATCTCGGATACTATCTTGATCAAACAAATCTAGATGCATTGAAAAAGTACCATTTAAAGATCTTGATCAAGAAGATAACCTAAATAATCTAGACATAAATGAAAGGATTACAAGGAAGAACAAAACTATAACATGCTAATAAAAAAATAAAATCCAAAGGTAAACTAATAATAAATATCAAAAAAATAATGATGATGATGTTTAGTGAGGAACACTACTCGAGAACAATAAAATACCTAACTTTAGAAAACATGATGTGCCAATACTATGAAGTATACAATGACAAACCATTTTCATCGCAAACTTTTTAATCAAGCTTTGATACCTTTTATGTGCTGAATTATGTTTATAGAGTAGTAAAAGAAAATTTTATAATGCATGATAACAACCTATTAACTTTAAAATGGATTATATATATAAGAAAAGCTTATATTGTAGCGAAAACAGAAGGATTAATCAAATGAGTATAATTTAAGCTTAAACACTTACTTGCTCTACAAGTTTATCAACCTCCATGGACACGTTAGAAATGACCTGATATGCAGTTTGAATACGAGCATTTTTACGCATCTCAATGTATCTCCTCTCAATGCTTGATGGATCCTCCATCAATATGAGTTTTGATCGATCTTTGACACCACATTTATCTAAGTACTCGCCATTTCCCTTCTCTTTTTCTTTGTAAATTATTTTTTGGTCACCTATTTGTAACCCTATCTTACCTGTCAAAACCTTCTTTACCTCTCCTGCATCCATTATCCAAAGTTAAGTTGACAATTAGTTTTACTTTCTCCTTACGATCATTTTCATTATTTAATGCCTTATTATAGTAAAGCATTAATGAGGTTAGATTTGATTACTATTTCAAGACATAAGAAATGAAGCTAATAGGGATATGTTTTATGTTCTTATTAAATATAAAAATTTATTTAAAAATTGTTTAAGAGACATATTTATTTTATATCTTTGTTCTTATCTCTTTAACAAAACATGTTTATATTTTTTTTTTGTATATGTTTATTCTATCTCAAGACATTAACCAAACACAATTTAGGATATGATATATTCTGTTTAGTTTGACATGACATATACAAATGATTTTTAATTTTATACCATAATTTAGAAGTTTTTTATTTTACAAATAAGCTACGATAAGAATGGTTAAATAGAAGTATGTTTTGCAAAAATATCTAAAATAGCCTTTTCATATACAAAACAAGGTATTGTAAATTAGAATCAATGTTAAAAACTAAAATTTAAACTCTTGATTAAATCAAAATTTTTGACAAAACCATTTGATTTATTAATTATTTATTTAGAAAATATTATATTTGGATTTAATTTTTTGTAATGTTCATGTTCATGTTTTGGGATTTTTATTTTTTTTTTAACTTAAAATTGACTAGATTAATTAATGAATATATATATATATATATATTATCAATCATGGCGTTAAAATTAGTTTTATTAAAAGGAATTAGTTTTGAAACCTAGAAAGTATTAAAATTAGGTTTTATTAAGAGTTTAATAGATGTTAAAAATCAGAAAGTGTATGGAAAAAATATATGTATAAGTTAATATATTTAAGTGATTAAATATTTCAGATTATATTAGATTAACGTAGATTATTTAAAAATATTCAAGAAATAACTTAGTTATAATTGATGTATAAATTTACTCAAGAATATTGTTATAGAGAAAAAAATACTCGATCTTAGATTTTGTTTTATTAAAAACATTGGAGGATAATTATTAAAAACATTTGTAATATGAAATATTAGATATATTTAGTTAATGTATAAAAATTATATTTAATCCATCAACATTTAAAAACTCAATTATTTTTCTAATTTAAAAATATTTTTTTAAAAAAAATTAAAATTATATCTATCTTTATATATAGTTGCAACACACCGCGCGCGCGCGCGCGCACTTACCGAACGTCGCCTGAGAGTTGACGGAGATCTCGTACCGAAGAACACCATATAGAACTCGAAGGCGAACATTTAAAGGAGGAGGAACACCATCATCCTTTTCATTTCTTTTCTGCACCAGCATGCCTCCTGGTCTCATCTCCCATTCAATCTCATCCTCATGATCTCTACACGACGTTGACATTGCAGTCGTTGTCGAGCTCGAGCTCATTTTAGCACACAGATGCGATCTTGTCTTCACCATATATGTATATCATCCTGCGTGATCTCACCTCATATCTTTCAAGCTTTTACCGAGAAAGCATGAAAGGACTTGTATCCTTCGTCTTTTAAGAGATGGAAGGAATGGGGCACTGCTGGTTTTTATTTACCGACACCTTCAATTTATACAGGGTGGAATGCCGGGATCGAGGGGCTGTGGCGGTGGCGGTGGCGGTGTGGGGTTTTTAAAAGCGCTTTTTTTTCCCCGGATTTTTCTTTCCGCGAGGAAAACCTGAAATTAACCCCTAATATATTATTCAATTCTAAATTGAGTTCTAAAGCAAAAGCATCTATCAATTACTCCCAGATGTTTTAGAAGTCTCTCAACTAGTTTCTCTCATCCATTTTTCTATAAAAGAACATGTTACTCAACGAAATAGACACCTTGAGGGCTGTTTTGGAATTACGATTTAAATAAACATCGGTTAAAATTTAATAATTTTTTATATATTTTAAATTATTAATATTTAAAAAATAAAAAGTATATTATTTTAATATATTTTTAAATAAAAAACGATATTATTAAACTCAAAAACACCATTTAATTAAAATGAACACCGACGAGGTTGTCTCTTCTCTTTCAAAAAATAGGGTTGCATTTTTCTCTCCAAATCAATTATAGTCCAGTTTTTGCAAGATCAAGTATCGGTCCAAAGTTTTTAAGGGGGTTAACAATTTATTATATGCCCTTGTATTATGTTTTTTTAAAAAAACAGTTAACACATCATCTATTACGGCACACTTGTCTATTTAATAGAATTCAGCCCCAAAGTAGCGAGGAGTTTTATTTAATCTAAAAATCTATTTCAGCCCATTTTCATCTAAAAACTCATAATAAATAATATTAAAACCACTTATAACCAATTTATTAAGCCAAAAACCCTAAAAGCCATCCAAAAAAACAAAACCAAATTGAAAAAAAAAATCTTTATAGGTTCAAATCTCATTTCAAAATCAAACAATTGTGGTAAAACTAGACACATATCTTTGAGTAGTGAAGTATACAATCTTAATTATTCATATAAAATTAATTATTTAGTGATTTGATTATATTATCATAATAATCTTGTGGTATGTTATCCCTTGTATTGTTATTATTCTATTTAATAGCAATAAATCTTGTACCTATAAAAAAAATATTTAACTAATATTTCTTATAATTTTTATAACAAAATATGATTATTTTTTAAAATATTTCTTTTTTTGTTAAAATAAAATTCTTTTTAAAAAAATATATTTTTAACACTATATATTAAAACAATTTAAAAACAACAACAAAAAGTTAAAATTTAATGAAATTTAAAATTACGTGAAAAGCTGAAACTTAAATAGTGTTTTTAGAAATTTAAAATTATGTTACAAATTGAAACTGAGCGTTTGAAAACACAGTTGTATTCCTGTTTTTAAGAATTAATATTTTTTATTAAAAATTAATTTTTTTTATATATTTTGAATCGTTTTAATACATGGATCTTAAAAATAATTTTTTAAAAAATAAAAAAAATATTATTTTAATACAATTCAGTGTAAAAAACAATTAATAATTTCCGGTATACAATTAGTCAATAATGCATCAGCACGTAATCAAATACTAGTTGAAATACAACGACTGCTTGAACGCGGGTTTCGGTTCATTTTGAAGTTTTGAAAGCAATCTGCAACCTAAAAGCTTCAACTCTCGAGTAAAATCCACGAAATACACACCATGTTTACAAGTAATTCCATGACGTGATATCCACAAATCAACAAACGGTCAAGTTTTAGAAGCTAAAGGTACTACAAGACTTCACCGAGCAATAAGCAAGCTACCAACAGAGTAATATCATGCAAACGATCCGGCTCTTGAAACTTGTGATAAGCAATCTTCGAAGTGGTCATCATCGGCCTTTTCAGAGCTCAAGTTTGGTGGGATAAAAGATCCGTAGATGCGTTCCATGTTAGGAATTTCCTTCAATTCACGGCAAGCAACTTCAAGGGCTGTGTCAGAGAAAGATCGATAGAATTTCTTCCGACAGACATTGGCGAACAGCAAGGAAAGTATCGGCAGTGGAATTAGTAAGAGACTTCTGAAGGAGAATTTCTTCACCCCAAAATAACCGAACATTGTAACTTGGTATAGCACCAGAGCAGCTATGAATCTTGTATGGATGTGGGGCCACATCCTGCCATAGGTCTCAAAGGATGGAGCATATACTTTGAGTGCCTGTTAAATTTAACCACATTTGCAATTAATATTGATCAGCACCATGATGAGTGCATGTTTAGCTGCAAAACTGGAAGAGTTAAATCGCATGTTTTGTGAAAATACTAACTTTGCCAAAACTTGCAGCACGTCAAAATGAAATGAAAATATAAAGTGAACACACGCTTTGCAGTCATACAGATCGATCTGAAATTCAGCACATGTATGTCATATCAATACACAATACATGTTGTTTTAGCTAGCTACAAAATTTGAAGTGTTAACCCATCAGAATGAATGCAAACCATCTCATGCCAGCACAGGTTTGTGGAAATTTTGATTTCTATTTGCCAGAATTTGTAGGAGTTCAAGGAATATGACCATAGAAAGCACGCAATGAATTCTCCAAACACACACACACACACACACACACACTGCTAGTCAAACAGATTAACCATTCCAAAATTCAAATAAAACATTCTATGATTTTTATGAATGGTGTGAGATCCTTACCTGGTTCCTAAGGACAAGCCATCCCAGGCCAAAGTACACCACTCCAAATGGAATAATCAGAGGGGCTATGACAGAGTAGCAAAGAACAATTGTGATAACAAGCATGTCACCAGGAATCCGGGTTGCATACCCTAAATCTCCAGGAAACCAAGCTTCTTTTAACTCAGCTTCGGTCTTGCATAGATACTTCTTCTTTAGATGAAAAATGATCAGAGGAACTATACGAGACAGCTCAAGTCCATAGCCAACGAAAAACCTGAGAGCCACAGAATAGTTGAAAGTCCAAGAATGTATTCCAAAAAGAATAATGATTACCAGACCAAGTATCTATATCAAAATAAATAGAAACAGAAAAGGCAAACACATTAGCATAAGAAACTCTTTTTCATGTCCAGGTGGTTTCGCAGAGCACAAGAAGATCTTGTGGCAAGGGGAGTTCTTTGACAGAAGAACGAAATAAAACAGCTCTGGTTGTCGCGCAACATCTTCTGGAGGGGTAGACGACTAAAACCATAGCTTTCTAAAAGGAAAAGAATTATAAGTTAATATAGTGAGCTTACTTCAGAGCCACAAAAGTCAGGAAGAAAGTTGCATTCCCCGGGAGGCTACTCGCAAGCAAACTAACAATGGAGTTTGGTTCCTTCTCAATGCTCTTGAACGTGCTGAATAAGGTGCCACCCAGTGTCACTCCAATAAAAACGTTCAGTATGATAAAATAGAAATATTTTCCAGAAGTGGCCCTTACTGCATGGCCCACTGAAGGAATTCCCTCAGCCTTTGAGAGAGCCAAAAGTAACTTGGGCAACAGTGCCAAAAACACAATGAGTGCAATCTGAGGAAGGTATGCTTCCAGCACCGTCTTAACGGCGACAATATTCACAATTGGCTTTAAAAATGGGAGAAGTTTCTTCAGATTATCCAGGGTTGTTAATGCGGAAATGAACCCGATTGGTATCATATAAAACAATATGGTCAGAGCCACAATAAAACAAACAACATACTGCCGGATTATCCTTTGAAAGAACTTAATTTTAAGATTAGACCATATTATTTGACGTGGTTCAGGGGCTTCCATGACAGTCCAGGTGTCAACCATTTGGGCATGGAGACTCTGGGCGGCAGAAGCTGCAGTCACCGTATTGGTGAAGAAGGCAAAAGCACAAGCTTGTTGATTCTCCCGGAGAGTGACTTTCTGTTCAGCTTCCAACTTTGGGATGAGCTCTTTAATCTTCTCATTGTAGTGCTCTATGCTATCTACCTTTCTACCAACAATACCAAGGGGGCCAGTTCTGATGCTTGGTCTCAATCCTTCTGGTTTGCCTGTTTTTTTGGATTCATCGTATACAGCTTCTGCATGTGCAAGCTTCTTCTTGTATCCTTCCAACTCTTTATAAATCTTGTTAACCTAGAAGAGTTTTAGAAAAAAGAGGAGGCTCAAAATCAGCAGAGCTCATACAGTATGCAGCACAACACAGAAAAAGAAAACTCACAGTTGACATTGGTCAAGGATCATAAATTCCTTGATATGGAATAATATATACGATAACCTCAAATATGCTTGATATGGAATCATTATATTACTAGCACTAAATTCCTTCTTTTTTATCTTTTCTTTATAATAAATTCTGAAAGCTCAAAGGAATTGGAAACTGAAAAACGTGGGTTGACTCAAATTACAGAAGCAATTTAGGGCCTAGAATCCAAAACATCAGGGTAAGTGGCAAGAGCATGGAAGGAAGAAACTAATTTAAAATAAAAAAATACCTCTTTGTTGTTTGTCACCACCATTGATCTATAAAATGTCTCAGGATAGATGGATTTAAAATATGAATCAACCTGTTCCTTTCTAGTTTGGCCCTCAGGGACAGGAGGTATGTCTCTGACAAGAACAGCGAATTGCTCTGGTTTCACTTCAGGAGACATTAGAGCATTTGCTCTCAGCCCAGAAACATGCACGTACGCCTTCCATAACAAGAAATAGGTAACAAGAGAAACCCAATAGGTAGCAATCAAGAATGCCCACAGCCTTGGACTCCCCCCCTGCAGACATTTTTTTCCATGGAGCAAGTCAGTTCAAGCAAAAAAAAAAAAAAAAACAAAGAAAGAGGAGTTGTGGAGGTACCTTAACATTTCCCATTAATAACTTGTCAACGTCACTAAAAGTCTGATTGCCTTTAGCTTTTTGTATTTTCACATTGTCGTCGGTGGCAGCAACAGGCAGAAGTACCGGCAGCAGAACAAGGCCAGACAAAACCAATATTGCCACCGCTGTCATACAGAGCCAAAAAAGAGAGTAAAAATAAACAACGTGAGGAGAGCAGTTGTCTGAGAAATAATACACGGAATGGAAGTGAGAGCTGTCCGAAATCATGAAGAAATGTACACAGATGGATTTGCTTAATCCTGTGATGTATGGTGCTTGTCAGTAATTCAAGCACGACCAATAAGAGAAGTCATTGTCAAACCCAATTATTTTAGATTTGCACTTTTTTTAGTTGCAAGCCACCATGTAAACAAAACTTTGTTCTGAGCAAACTAAAGTAAATTAAAAAGGAAATCGGAAACAAATAATTAGCTAATAATATAATATTTCTAAATTTTTTTACTTAAATTTTTTTTTAAAATACTTTTTTAAAAATTAAATTAATTTTTTTAGTTAAAAAATATTTTTTGTTGATTAACTTTTCAATACTAAATAAATATAAAAAATTTTAAAAAATAATTTTTCAAAAAGTAAGTTACAGGCAACAAACATACCCTTAGTTGCAAAGCACCATGTAAACAAAACTTTGTTCTGAGCAAACTAAAGTAAATTAAAAAGGAAATCGGAAACAGAGAAAAATGAAAAGGTTACAGTATCAAGTTTTGGAAGGCAACCATCCCTTCGCCTCGAGAAATTAATTTAAGTGGAAGAAAGAACAGAGAACGACCACATACACGCTCGTAGAGAACAGAACTACCACAAAAAATGGGCACAATTCAAGGACTCAAAGCAAGAAAGAAACCCGCAAATGGTATGATTCCAACAACTTGATAAATTAGTCACAACATTACAATCGAAGCGATTCTTTGTATTAGTTTTTTACAAGAGAGAGAGAGACTCGGAGAAAGAGAGTTTAATTAATCAAATACCTGTGCTCAAGAAGACAAAGTAGACAGCAGCGTCTACACCGGACATGTTTATAACGTCCTGCTCGCTGGAAGAGAGGGCTTCCCGGATCCAAGCAAACGGGTTGCGGGATCTCGACCCGCCATCCCAGGGATCCAGACCTTTCAAGATCCGGTTGGGGAAATACACGAAGGAGTTTCCAGGCTTCCTTGACAGCCATGTAAACAGAAGCATTAACACTACGAAAATCAAAAACGACGTCCCTAAAGACGTGAAGAAAGATGAGAATTCCATCACTCGCTCAGAACAGAATTATTGTGGAAAGGGAATTATAAGGGGGGAAGGAAAGGAAAAGTAGCAGTTAAGATAAGGGCAATGAAAGCAAGTAACCGTTGAGGGAGGAAATGTTGAATGTATTTAATTATGTTAGAGCATTGATTGGTGGGTGGTTCGAAAGCAAAGCTGAGAGAATACAAAATATCTGCCATAAAGACGAAGGCTAACGAGGTGTTTGGTTCTGTGGGGTTTCGCGCTTTCGTGTATTTTTTTCATCATCATCGTCGCCGTGCTTTCATTTTCACGGTCCTCGTAAATAAAATGAGGGTGTCTGTGTGTGAAAAGAAAGCGGGGATAGCACCATCAAGGCACAGAGCGCGCTACGAGTTCCTCGTATTGAGACATAACGTGAAAGTACTAAATTAGGTTTCAGCTCTTAACCGCTTGCTTTATGCCACCTTTCTTTATTTTATTTTATTTTTAATTTCGCACGATTCAAATTTTTATTTAAGCATTTTTAAAAATGCACTGTCCACGTCGACGTGATATTTTTAGATAATGTTTTCTGCATCCTAGCTCTCAGGTTCAGAACTTTAAACTATATTTTTACGTGTGTTTAGAATTATTTTTTTATTTGTCTCTGCTATTTTAATGTTTGATGTGATAGGATTAAAAATAAATTTTAAAAAATAATCACTAATATAATATTTAATATTATCTAAAATATAAAACAAAACTCTTAACTATTGCACCAATTCGCGACAAATTAGGAATAGGGCACCTTTCTAAATATTCTAAAAATATATTTTATTTTAAAAAGTATTTTTTTATTATTTTAATATATTAATATAAAAATTTAAAAATCATTATTTTAATATATTTTAATATTTTAAAAAAATCATGTATTATAATATTAAATATGTCCATTTAAATAAAAATTTAAAATTATTTTTTAATTTATAAAAATCAAATAAAAAATAAGACCAGAGGAACAATTTTGACAGCTTGTACTGAACATGTCGCAGGAATAGAACTATGTTTTCCTTAAATGATTTCTATTTATTTTGAGCTTTAATTCATCAATCAATTATTTTTATTGTAGCGTCAGTTACATAGCTAGGTGTTATTCCTTCATTTAGTCTCTTACAAGAGATGGAAAGCGTATCCTGTTTAAAATAAAGATAATTTGAGATACCAGGACATCGAATATTTTTAATGTATAATTATCTCTTGAAGATAAGTATAATATTCTATGTAGATGGTTGAGGGAGTGGCAGTTAATTTTATTAGTAATATTGATTATTAATATATTGTTTTTGTTTTTAAATATTATATTCAAAAATGAGCTTATATTATCAAAAATAAAATCATGAAAATAATAAAATTTAAAATGAATAATATATAATAGGTTGTGCGGAGCTATTATATTTAATATCAAAACCGATATCATTAGTTGTCCGGTTATGCTGATAAAGTCATTGAATTTTTTAAGGGAATGAATTGTAATATCCTATATCAGCGGGGTTGAGGGGCTAATACTTGATCTTATTAAAAGTATTTATTATCAACTTGTCATTCATGTTTTAAGGCATCAAACGCAAAACTAAACTAGCGTCATCTGGAATAAAATTACAAAGACAGTATAACTCAAATCAGATAATATATGATAGGTTGGGCTAAATTGTTACAATATAATTTTTTATCAAATTTATATAAAAATAATAAATATTAACATGTTAAATGTTAATGTGAATTATCAATCTAAGAAATTTTATATTGCTTGCAGTAGAATTACCGATACTTATAATATATAAAAAAATAAAAAAAGAGAAAATCACGTTCACAATTATAAAAAATAATAAAAATATTTTTGTTATCCTTAAAATTATTATTTTTTTGTGTTTCTCTCTCCTTTTATCCTTGTCTTGTGCTGTACTTATTCATAATCACAATTTGATTAGAATCTCTCCTACCAATAACAAGAAAGAGAAAAACAAAACTACAAGTGTTTAGAATTTAGACTAATTATAGTAATTAATATATCCGGTATCAAATATTATCAGATGACTAATTAATTTATCATATTTAATTTAATAATAAAAATTTCTCATAAATCTCTCCAGCTTATATATAATTTTTTATTTATTAAAACAAAACAACAAGAAAAATCTTAAAAAAATATAGAATGGACAAGTAGTATTGAACTGTAAATGAATTTTAAAATATAAAATATATAGTTTCTAAAACTACAAAATTATTTTTTTCTAAACTATAAATAGAGCAAGTTACAATTAAAAAATATATTTTTTTCAAAAAATAAAAGGAAGTTGAGGTTTAGTCATAAAAAAAAAAAAAAAACAAAAGGAAGTTGAGGTTTAGTCATAAAAAATAATAAAAATATATTTAAATTTTTAAAAATGTTTCTTTTTTTTTTTAATCTCTCTCTCTTGGTATTGATAATCATAGTTTGATTAGAATCCTTCCTATCAACGACAAAGGATTTTAGTTTGATGTTGACAATAATGTCACACACACTCAATATATATATATATATATATTATAATTAACTTTTTTAATAATTTTTAAATAAAAAATTTAACTTTTTTAATAATTTTTAAATAAAAAAACTTTAAGAACCATCTAATCCACAAAAAAGACGCTACCCCGAAAGGAGTGAACTCTAAAAGCTGTGGGTACTGATAAAGGACAGGTTAGTTGTATCAGATGGCGACGAATAAAGAGAGAGTTATCCTAAACCAGCGGAGTTTGTGGAATTCGTGACTGTCAAACGGCCACTTCTCTCCGTGTCCCCACCTATCAGTCAATCTATCCCAACTCCCCACGCCCACTCTCTATTAACCCCACCGCTAGTTCAAATTAAAAACATTACAAAACGGTGCCGTCACACCACGACTAAACCAGCAACTTCACACCACGCGCTCAATCGAGACTGAGAATTGTCTGCTAGTCTTTTTAAATTAAAAGCACAAGTTGCAGATAAAGCTATAACTTCCTTTAGAAGATGGGACACGCGGCAAGACAGCAGGCTGCCGACATGTATCTGGTACTGTGCCGCGTAGATGTCGGAGCTGATGGATGGGACCCCTTACAGGGATACTTTGTCGGTTTTAACAAGGGATTGAGAAGGGCTGATCAATGGAGGGCTACGTGGGTGACGACAGGGTATAAGCCGGCCCCATCAAAGCAGCTGCCGCCGCTTATTTTTCCAGTCGGTAGTTCAAAATATTTTTTATTTAAAAATAAATTAAAATATAAATTATTTTTAATATAAATACATTAAAATAATTTAAAAACACCGAAAAAATTAATTTTTTTAAAAAATAAAAATATTTTATTTATTTTTAAAAATACTTTCAAAAAAACAAGAACAAATAAAGAAAACTTGTAGAATACTACAGACCAAAGAATAAATTGAGTAATCAACACGTAAAATGGAAATAAAGAGTGAAGTGTAACAAGCCGAAAGATTTTACCAAATATTATGTTTTTAGAAGTCACAATCGTGAACTTGATAAAAAATTGATTTGTGTCATGTTAAAAACAATGATATTATTAAATTCTAGATTAATTAGTGATTAGTGATTAAAGTAATGATTTTATGCTGATTAAAAAAAATAATTTTTATAATATAATTTAACAGTTAATTAAAAAATTATAGTTATTTTGAATAATCATTCTGTATAGCACACAGGATTTTTATTTCAAAATAAAAATATCTAATTGATTTATGAATGTATTTATTAGGTTATCTATGTAATTATTAAAGTAAATTCTTTTTTAGTTATGATAAATTCATATATGATTATTTAAAATTACTTATAAAAATTATTATGTGAATAATAACTTTTTAAATTTTTAATTAAAGTCTGTTTTTGAGATTAGAAATTTAATAAAGATGAATAATTTCATTCATGAAATATATTTAAAAAAATTATAAAATTATAGTTTTTATGTAAAATGATCGACATATTTTTACTTATTTAATTATATCTAATCATTAATATAACATATTTAAATATCATTATTCTAAAATGCGATAAGAATTGTGTGAGCATTAACTTTTTAAAATTTTACTTGGAATATGTTTTTGAGTTTCCAAATGTTTTTGAGTTTCCAAGTTCAACAAAGATATATATTTTTAAACATTGTTATCCTAAAATACAATAACTATCTTATCACATAACAATATTAAATAAATATCATATCTTAAAAATATAATAAAATAAAAATATATTACTTTATTAATTTTTATGTATGATATTATTTTGCCAAACCTTAAATTCAAAATAAAAAGATAAAATTAAAGATATTTTTTAAATAACCTTAACCCCCCAATGTAATTTAATTATTATTGAAAAAAAATATATTTTTCATAATCAATCACTATAAATTTAAAATTTAGATAGAAAAATAAATCTATTTTTATATATGAATTATAAAATTCCCAAATTTTCTAACCCTAACCCTAAAACACTCAATCCTCCACCAGGACTGTTGTTTAGCTTGCTAGAGGGAATGATCCGCCAGATCGGAGATCCGTTTTTTGTCTTTCCAACGACGAAGCTCCGGTGCCTTCAACCGGATTTCAAGCACTCGAGTAAGTTGTGGACGCAACGCACATTAAGGACGAAGGGAAAACGCTTGCACGCGCGATGAAACATTACAGATCAGTTGGTCGAGAAGGGGATTTCCCTTTTGAAACTACCTCAGATGTATGAAGAAATCAATGAAAGCAACCCCAGAGGGATCGGCAGAATAGATCTAAACCAATCAAAGGTCCTTGGCTCATCAAGGATCGAGATGCCGATGCAATTCCTCATCTCTGAGTAATTGGCTTTAGGAGGTGATGTACGATGGCGCGTTGTCTGTCTTTCAGGTGTGTTAAAGATCCCCGGGGCCGGGAAAGGAGCCACCGAAGAACGTGGCGGTGAAAATTCATAGGCACCAGCATTTTATATTGAAAAGTGTGTTTTTTTCTGCCAGGCATGGAAGATTGAGAAAGAAAAATGTTTCTTTCCAAGTAACCAGGTAAAGCCTCTAGAAAGCATCCCCAGTACGAGCAAGGAAAGCAGGGAGAAATTCTCTTTGAATAACTGCAGCAATGGCTTTCATGTTGTTGATTTTGATTCTGGTCAAAGATTAATTAAAGAAATTTGAAGTTAGTCAATGTTATTCAAGTTCATATGATTTATCGAAAGAAAAGGAGAAAAGAGGGGCGGCTAGGTAGAAGAGAGGTTTCATTTTATAATTTTAATACTGGAAGTGTTTTTTAGTTATTAATTAAAATATTATGAAAATTCAGTAAATAATCTAAATTTCTTATTGATTTTCTTACACATATATAAATGATATAAATTTATAAATTATAGAATATAAACTATAAATTTTAATAGAATAAAAATAAAGTAAAAAATGAAACAATTTTCTAAAAAAAAGTTGGCAACTAGTCGGGGAAGGGCGAGTATACTGTAGTTTTTTTAAAATAACACAACCACAGTTTAGTGTTAATTAGTATATTTGACCGTGTTTTCCTTGGTTGAATTGTTTTTATAAATTTTTTAAAAAATTAAGTATAAATATTTTTATTTATAATATTATTAAATTTATTAACTTGATTTTTTATTTAATTCAAATTTCAAATCAAGAAGCTAATTTAAAGTTAATTATTTCATTTAATAAATATAAAGTCAACTTAGATAATTGATTCAAATATGATATAATTTTTTAAAAAAATAATTAATTCAAATATGATATAATTTTTTAAAAAAATTTAAGATGATAATTTTTTTATATTGAAATAATACTAGATTGCATTGATTTTGGTCACCATGTAACCTAGATCATGAAGTTTAATAAGTTTAATAACTTTATTATTTTTTAAAATTATTTTTATTTAATTTTATGATAAAATTAAATGCTTTTAAAATTGAGCATCAACCCTAAAAAAAATTTATTTAAAATCATGATAATCCTATATAAAATAGAAAAAATAAACCATAAATTTTATTTATCAATTAATTAAATATTAAATAAGAGTAAAATAAAAAAAAAATAAAAAAATTAAAGAACCAGAAACAACATATTAGGTTTGATAAGTAAACCTGTGAATTGGATAGCCTAACAGAAACAACATATTAGGTTTAATAAGTAAACCTGTGAATTGGATAGCCTAGTTTAATATGTCAAACCTGCAAACTAGGTAATGAATTTTATTATAATTAATAATTTGTATTTTTTCTAAACTATTGTTTCTTTAACTATTTGATAAAAGAAAATAGATGATAAAAAATCGAGTATTAAACCAATACTAAGACTTAAAAAAAACAAACAAATGATAACCTAATAAAAAATAAAATAAAACAAATTATAAAATAAAAAAAAAAAACAAATGATAACCTAATAAAAAACAAAATAAAACAAATTATAAAACTCAATTTTCGGTGTAATATCAAATGATAAAATTAAAAAAATAAATTTATATAAAAAAAAGATGTTAAACTAGCTATACAAGCCAATGAGCCTAACTTTTTAAAATTTAATAACTTATTTTTCTGAAATTGTTGTTTTAACTATGCAATTAAAATAAAAATACAAGATTAGATAATTTAGTTCAATTTAAAAAAAATAAAAATAAAAAGTATTTAATTAAAGAACTAAAGTTATCTTTTCTGATAACCACAATAACCTCCATAAAGTTTAATGATTAATTTTTTTTAAAATTATATTTTATTTAACTAAAGTTTTTTTTTTAAAAAATAGATCATATATACCATAATATTTTTCTAATATCAATATGATAATGAGATTTGTTTTGTATTGCAATAACTATATAAATATAAATTAAAATATATTATTTATTCTAAATCTCCACGAACACACCAAAATAAAAAAAAAAAACTCAATAATTAAAGAGATAAAAAAAGACTAAATGTGAAAAAAATTTGTAAATTAGTATTATAATCAACGATGCAGGAAAATAATATTTCCCTCACACCTTTTAATTTTATTTACAATTTATAATAATGTATCTGTTAAAAAAATATCACAGTTTATGCAGATTTTTATTGGCTGTTTTATTATTCAAAATCTTTTTCTGGGGGCGCTAATTCCTCAAAACTTTCTTACACCAGTGTTATTTAGAAAAAACAACAAAAATTCATATTTGAGTCCTTACAAAAGATTCAATATCCTGTTTCGTTCAGATTATTTATTCCCATGTCTGAAGTGGATATTAATGTTTTTCATAAGTTAATATTTTTTATAGTTAGAAGTTGATTTATAGGTCTATTATTTTTTTCGTTGCTATCACAAGTAAGTTTATGTTTGAGATTGTTGACTTATACAATGTCCTAGGTCGTCTTAATATTTTTTTTAATATAAAAAATACATTTTGCTAATGTTTTTATAGTAAAAAATATTTTAAAAGTGTGGATATTGACCCTTTGTTAGTTGTTTGATTTGATGAGTTTAAAAATAATTAGTAAAAATATAATTTGATTTGTAAAAATTCTAAACATTATTTAAAAAAAAATTAATATTGAAATAATAACATATCTTATCAATTTAGGTCAACCTAAATTAACTTGTCAAATCTACATTTTAGATCAAGAGACCATAACAACCTTATATAAAACAAATCAAAACAAATTAAGAAATTGAATTTTCAATTAACTCAATGTTAAATAATGAAATTAAAAAAATTAATTAAAAAATATTTTTTTACCCTAATTATCTTGCTAAATTCATAACTTGGGTCTTGAGATTATGATAACTTTACAAAAAAAAAATGACTTGAATCGATTCAGGTTAACCAGTCAAACTCGCGATCAAGTTTATGAGATTATTATAACCTTAAAGAAAATAAATTAATATAAATCATGAAGCTCAATTCTAAATAAACTCGTTTTTAAATGTTGAAAATGAAAAAAAATTCAATTGAAAAACAGGACATAATAAAACAACACGAGTCAGCCTGGTTTATCCCACAAAACATGTTACCCGATTCATAAAACTAAGATAACATCGTAGAAAATAAACCAAAATAAATAATGAAGCCTAATTTATAATCAATTCAATGCTAAATAATGAAATTAAAAAAAAATACCATTTAAAAATAAATAAAAAAAATTTAGTCGATTGGATTAACTCACCAAACTTACAACTCGAGTAACATGACCAAGATAACCTTATAGAAAACAAATCAAAAAATTCATTAAGCCTAATTCTCAATCAACCTAATGTTGAAAGATAAAATAAGAATCTTGTCAATTTTTTTTAAAAAAACCTTGAGTTAAACTCGTGACACAAGTTATGAGATTAAGCTAACAACATATAAAGTAAATCACAATAAATCATGAAGTTTTATTTCAAATAAACTAAATATTAAAATATAAAATTAGAGAAAGAAATATATATTTAGGAGAAAAAAACTATTGAAATCAATATGTTTTATGAGGTGGTGAACAATAAAATCACCATGTCTTTTAGTTTATATTAGATATATGACTCTTGTTCTCCCACGAGTAAGATATTTTCATATTTTCATATTTTATAAAATAAATTTATTGTAAGATATTTTCATATTTTATAAAATAAATTTATATATAAAGGTTTTTCTAACATATTTTTACAGCCAATTTTTTTAAAGTGCAGATAAAAGTTTTTATGCATACATGTGATAGAATAAATTGAGAACTATGTATGCTAATAATTTAAAAAAAAATCAATATATTGAAATTTATAAACCTTGAAAAATGTGATTTCACATATAAACCAATATATTAAAGAATCAATATAATGCCAAAGTTTTGACATAAAAAATAATAATGTTAGGTCTCTTTATAATATAAATAAAGTATCTACTTATAATACAATTCTACCTAAATAAGAGGACGCAAGATGGAGCTAAATAAATTAGAACATAATGAGCTTTTAGGTTCTTTGGCCTAAAAACCTTATAACAAGGAATGATATAAAATATTAGCCATAACATATGTCATTAAATTAAAACTCAATAATAAGATGACAAGTTGGTTGGTGATCAACAATAAACTTGGAAACAAGGTAACCAATCATAGCTTGAAAAAGTAAATGTATTGGTTCAACATTATAGTAGGCCAAATATCAATTATTTAGTGGCCACAAACCTTATCAAAAGATTTTCTAGTTTTATTTTCATTCTTTTCAAATATAAGAAACAATAAAGAAGCTAATGACTTGACTAATTAAGGTTAGGATATAAAATGACCTTTAATTATCATGTTATCATTCTTGTTAATTTTTTTAATCAGTCAGCTATTATTGATATCCAATAGGAATGTGATGATGTATAATATAATATATATTCTATTGCTGAAAACATAAAAAACAATGAGGATAAGATTAAATTGATTTCTATAGAGTGAATGTAATGAAAGATAGGAATTCTATGGAAACTATGACATCAATTTGGAAATCATAAGCATGAAGTTGCTTCATATATGTGTTTTTTATACTTTGAGGTTTGATAATTAAGCTATTAATGAGCACAACTTGAATTTTTTGTGATCTATTTTAGTATCAATATGACAAGGAAATATGCTTTCATTTGTTTAAAATTAAGAAAATATTATGGGCATTATTTTAATAAAAATTTGCATGTTTTTCATATAAGAAGTGTAGTTGTTTGCAACTAAATGGGGAAAGATAAACTAAAATTGATCATTAATAATAAAATTGACTAGGCTTAAAAAGTCCTAATTGATCAAGAAAACAAAGAAGTAATTGATGAGATAATTAAGAGTTAAGTCAATCAAAGAAAATGACTGATCATAATAGCAATGGTTCATATAATTGAATAGAAGGTTTAATCCATGATTCATATAATTGAATACAAGGTTTAATCCTATTCAAAACGAGAGCTCTCAACATATTAAATTAATTAATGTTCTATATTATTTAGGATTCACATGGTTATTAGTAAGGAAATGTGATAGAGTTTGTTTTTGTATTAGGACTTATCATGTATATGAATGGGTTTGTTTAAAATTAAATTTAAGTACTGACATAAAATTCTTTCACTACAATAATATAAATAGACCATACTAGTTACTAGAAAAGATGATCAACCCTACGTGTGTAATTTTAATTAAAAAATATTTATTTTTTTCCCCATATGGTTTTTAATGTATTTTTACAACTTTCCTTTATTTTCGTGCACTTTTTTTTTTGTCTCTATCTCTTCTTTTGTGTAAAACTTTCCTTTTCCTTATGTGATGTTGTTATAAAGCATATAACCTTTTACTTAAGGTTTTAGGTTTTAGGTCCTTATGTTTTGCTTGATTTTACAAGATTTCTACTTATATTCTCTTAGGATTAAGTTCATATTGTATAATTTCTTTTCCTTAGAAGATGTAAACTATTAGTTATTAACATATTAATAAGATAAATATTTGAGTGATCAACACACCGAAAGCTCAATCTATTTAGATTTTTACCGATGTTTATCTTTTCAATATATTCATTACTAGCTATTTATACCATGCCTCTTACTACCTATATTTGGTTTACTTAGTTAGTGTGCAACTACTTTTACAAGTCATAACACTAGATCTTGTATTTTAATTGGACAATTGATCAATCATTGACTTGTTCTCAATAACTTTAACATATAATGCTCAAGACTTATGATTATTTTTACAAATTTTTGAAATGTTATTTAAGTTAATTCATAATTAATTTGTCACGTGCAATTCATAAAATCCTGAATTTTGACATAAAAATATTACAAATATATCAATATAGTATATTGACTGGATAATTGTTTATGTTATGTTATATCAAAGTAACCTCATCAAAAGAGAACTTAATATAACAATGATGTTCAATTACTAAACAGACCAATGTTGAAAGGCAATAATAATAATAATAATAAAGCAAGAAAAATGAGAACCAATGTTGAAAGGTAATAATAATAATAAAGCAAGAAAAATGAGACTCGATTCAAACCAAGTTAATTTGATAACCTCGTGAATATGAATATAAGATTAAGTTAACCAATAGAAAAAAAAGTAAAAAAAGCACGAAGATCAACTCTCAATTAGTTAAATGCTGAAAGATAAGACCGAGAAAAAAATCAAATGTTGAAGGATCTTATTTGTGAGAAAAAAATCAAATGCTGAAGGATCTTATTTGAAAACAAAGTAAAAAATAAATGAGAATGTGATAACCTCATAAAAAGTAAAATGAAAAAAAAAATAAAGTAATAGAGGTTGAAATTAAAGAAAAAAAATTAAAAAATATCAATAAAACCCAATTTATTCATACTTGAGTTAGCATGTAAAATCTATGATCTAGTTTGTTGTTAAAGTGTTAAGGTAATTATAACACCTAAAAAAAGATGGATTAGGTATATTATTAATATTAACAAAATAAAGCAAATTAATTCAAATAAACATAATAATCAATAACATAATTAAAGTGCTAAAAAAAGACAAAAAGAAGAGAATTTGCAAACTCGTTTTTAACATGGTTTGGTAAGCCTTCTTTCACACCTTAAATACCAAATTGTACTTGAGTATTGTATTCTTTTACTAGTCTAAGTTCATGAGTATAATAGTCACTTGATAAATCAATACCAAGATTTTTATATCATTTGATAAATCCATACTAAGATTTTTCCCACTAAAAAATATACTATCTTCAAGATGTTTCCTTAGTGAAATCATCTCCCAAATACTAGGAATTTTTACCTAACTCTCAAATGTTTTCAGAGGTAATTTTGTTATCATAATTAACTCTCTCAATATAATAGATAATACAATTGAAAGATTTAATATTTTTATATCTCACAAGATAATACTTATATAATTTGAAAGTGTTTAAGTACAGTAAAAATAAGATTGAATACTTTTCTGCTAGATTATAAAGGTTTATTAACACCAATTAAAGTATTATTAAGGATTAATATTTTATAGTATTTTTGCACTTATATTAGCTTGTATATGATATATGTTTGGAATTCCTTACTAATTTTGCCATTACACAAGTAATATATATGTTTATAAGAAAAACTAGTTATTTATATTCATTATAATCCAAATAATGACTAAAATGGTTGACCAGTTTAAATTAGTTAAGACAATCAATCGACCGGTTCTTGTAGAATTTCCAGGTGTTTATTATTGATGAATAAATGGCCGATTGATTTATTTGGTCATATCAAACGATTGACTAATTCATACATATTTTAATTTTAACAATTTAATCTTGATGAATTTTTAAAACCATCTATCTTAAATTAAATCAGATCATATATTAATCATTTAATGCATGTATAATGAAAAATATGAATTCATTTTAATTATGCTATCAAAGAAGAAGTAAAAATTGACAGAGAGCACTTTAAATGAATACTTAATCCAAGTCTTTACTTTGTTTCCTTCTTGGACTTCTTAATCATGAAATCCATTATGTTTCTTGATATTTTCTTTGAATAAACTTGTTTAAAATTTATTCTTAACAACACATATTAGTAGTCCATTTTCTATTTTATTGTTATCATTAAAATATATAAAAACATGAATATTTGACTTAAAGGTCAACATAGTCGTGATACTTGGGTAATCTTGTCAAAAACAAGTTAAGTAAAATTATGAAACTCAATTATCAAACAATGTAATTTAAAGGGCAAGACTCAAAACACAATTTTTTTCTTTAAAAAAAATCATAATCAATTCAGGTTAACTCGTTAATGTCGCAACCATGAGTTTAGGTTTACAAGAGTAATTTTATTATTATAATTAACTCTCTCGATATAGTAGATAATACAATTAAAAGATTCAATATCTCTATATTTCACAATATAACACTTTTAAAATTTAAAGGTGTTTAAGTATAGTGAAAATATGAATGAACACTTTTGTGATAGGTTATAAAGGTTTAATAACACCTATTAGAGTATGATCAATTATTGATGTTTTATAATGTTTTTGCCTTTATATTAGGTTGTATATAATATATGTTTGGAATCCCTAATTAATTTTGCAATTATATAAATAATATATATATATATAAGAAAAAATAGTTGTTTATAGACATTATAATCCCACTAAAAACTAACATGGTCAAACAATTCAAATTAATCAAGCTAATCAGTTAACCAGTTCTTATAAAATTTCCAGTTATTCATCGTTGATGAATAAATAGCCGACTGATTCATTTGATCATAACAAATAGTTAATTAATTAATATATAATTTTAGTTTTAATATATTAACTTTTAGTGAATTCTTATAACTATTTATCTAAGACTAGCAAGTCATAATATACATGTACAATAAAAGAAAACATGCTCCATCGAAAAAACATGTGAGCCATATAGCAATAAAGCATACCAAACTAGAGCCAATTGACGAGCACAACCGGTCAGTAGCAGCAACCGACAACGAAGACCTAGCAGAATGAAACACCTACTAGAGACCCAAAAAATGGTAGCATCAAACAACTACATAGACATGGCTACAGAAGGCAGCAAAACAACTGGACGCATGCCAGCAAACAGCAACAAGGCTTCTCTTCAAAAAAAGCAATCATCTATGATGAATAGAAAGAACTGAGTTGTCCAAAATACAAAGGGCCAGCAACAGGAAACAACCCGCAAGCAAGCAACATAGAGGACTAGCTATATACAAGAAGCACAGGCTGTAAAGAGCAGCAACAACAACCATTCCAGTAGCAGGAGTAGTAGAAACTTATAGCAGAACTTGCATAAGCAGCAACAGACAGGAGCAAGAGAACACATAATAAACCAGCAAAAGCCAGCCTAGTAGCAGCCGACCAAGCAACAAAAGGAGCAACACAAGCCGGAGAGGGTTCACTTTAGCAAACCAGAAAATCTCAACACAGCTTTCACCAGGGCCATAACAGAACTGCCGAGCACGACCTAATGCACAACTCTACATGTAACAACAGCCAGTTAGAAACAAAGCTGAAGACCAACAAGTTTAAGGATACAATAAACACTAAGTAAAAGGGAACAGACTCCCTTGACAAAGTATTAGATCCATATACAGAAATTTTGTAAAACCAAAACAGGACCATATCGAACAACAACTAAACCAAGTAGAATCATAAAGAAAAAGAAGAGGAGGAATATGAACCCTCATGGCTAGCCTGAAGCCCATTACCCGACATAGGCCGAACCTTTATAGGACCATTGCCTTCACTAGCAGTCTTCGCATGTTGGCCAGTATTTGCAGGAGCTGCAGCCCTGCTATGAGTCATATATTGCTTCCTGTCTCTTGGGGCTCTCTTCCTGCAGCAACAACTACATCTTATATAGAATCATCAGTAACATGCATAACATTTGAAGGAGCACATGGCACAACACCTAAGAGGGGGGAGGCATGGTCTGCTGACCCAACTTCAACATATTTAGCCTTCTTGTGCCTAGGGACTGCAGTCCAGCTATCCAGCATCGCTGTCATTTTAGCACATATCGAATCTATACATGGTTCATCATGGGACCTGGCATTATATGCCTACTGTTGTTTCACAACAATAGTGTCAGCAGAAGGGACAAAGCTAGAACTATCAGTATTCTGATGAGGCTTTACAAGAGTGGAAGCTTCCTGGGTGTGCTTCTTATGTTTATCACTACCAATTCTGGTGCATGTAGAAGTAGTGTGTCCAAAAACTCGGCAAAGCTTGCAGAATCGAGGGAGGGACTTATACTTAACCAATTACAATTAAAGGCATACCATTGGGCAAAACAAGATTGATGAAATTTGGCAAATCCACAAGCAAATCCACCTCTCCTAATACTCTAGCATACGACAGCTGAGACATTAAAGTGGTGAGCATATCACAATGAATAGGTTTGCCAATCACACAAGTAATTTTACATAAACAAGTTGGGGACCAACACTTAAGGGGGAGGTTAGGAAATCTAACCCAAACCGGCATCCTAATCATGTTAGTTGTTGTAAAATAAAAATATTCAGGCATAGTTTTCAGGACCAACGACTGACCAAAAATAGAAGAAGGGCCACCACTGAGGATGGTAAGCTTGTCAGCTTCATAGAAAAAGGTATATATCAACCAACCAGAATCATGCATAGTTAGCTTGGCAGTGCATTTCCAGGAATTAGAGATGAGATTATTCAAAGCAGTAAAACCCAAAAATTTCCCAGCAACATAACCAATTAGGCATAGTTTCCATAAATTCTTATTATTGCCAAGATCAACATCCATTAGATGACAGGATGTAGCATCGTTAAAATTAGGATAATGCACTAAAGATGAAGACTCATTCTAAGCATCGACAGACGAATTACCTGGTGGGAAGCCAGGAGCAGCTCTACCATGGTATTTAGGTGGAGCAATGGCATCCACTATAGGAAGCGGAATGTCAAAACCAGGCAAAAAGGGAACCCCGGAGGAACGATGGGCAGAAGGACTCAATGCTGGGCCAGGAGAGTGATCACCCCCAGAGCGAGATGGAAGGAAAGAACCAACATGAGCACCCAGAGAGGTTTTAACAGTCTCTAGGTGAGGACCAAGGGTACTAGACCTAGAGAGATGAGCACCAGCGGGATGCCCATGTTGAAGTAAACTTAATCTAGAAGGTCAAGGAAGACAGCCACCAGCTGTCATCACCCAGCCACCAACCGACCAGCCGCCAGTTGCATGTCGCCAACCTCTTTCACACCATCGGCCACAAACCGCCTTCACACTTGAAGCCGCCAGCTGCCAGCTGCATGCCGCCAACCTCTTTCACACCGTCGACCACAAACCGCCTTCACACTTGAAGGTTGAATTTTCTTGTTTTGATTTCGTATATAAATAGATAGCTAAGCTTATACAATTATGTATGGAGAGATTGAGTGAAACACTAGAGAGAAAGAGAAAGAAAAAGGGGTTGTTATTGTAAGGTCGCGAACCATACTCCGAAGTCGAGCCGAGCTCCAAGCCATATTCCGAGCCAAGCCAAGCTCCGAGCCATATTCTAAAGTCAAAGTTAAAAAAGAATATTCCTTGGAATATTCCCAGTTCAACCCAGCAAACCATCAGTTAATTACTACTCTATATATAAAGAGTATCCTGTACAATTAATTATGCTCCTGTGTGTATTCTTGACAGTAATTACAGTAAATCCATATTCTTCGCCTATGCGTTCCCTTGTTCAGTTTATTCTCTTGAAGGACTAGCTGGGTTTGCATTCCTGCATGTATGCTGTCTGTAGATGGATATTGAAGGCTTTTCTTTTCTGTTTTTCAATTCCGTATGTGTTGTTTTGTCCTTTCCAGTTCCCTTGGCTTTAATTTGCCGATGGGTTTGTATTTTCCTTCCCCTCGTTCTTTTCTCCTTTTGTTATCTACCGTTTTCCAATTAAGGCGTGCCTTGTTCTCATTAGGCGTATCTGAAGTAAGAAAGATCACCACTAACACACACACGCTAACAGAGAGAGAGAGAGAGAGAGAGTATGGCAAAGCAGATTGCATTATATAGATAAGAAAACTATATATGTGACAACAGGAGCCCTAAAGATAGAAATTACAAGGTTCTTTTGGAGGCCAACTGGAGCACATGTACTTTACCTATTCGGGCAAGAGACCTGGAGATTCAAAGACCATTCGTCTCAGATTTATATACTTCCATATATGACAAGAAATACGTTTTGTAACTTATATTATGTGAACCCTAATAAGCTGAACGACATTGTTTCTTCCTACCATGCTCCACTACTACAAAGCCACCATAGCACTTGGCTGCCTCGTCGCTAGTGATAACAGGCTGTTTCTCCAGACCACCATAATTTTGAGCTGCCTCGTTCCTGGCAATAATTGGCTCCTTCACCATGGCTCCACGGTATGGGATGGCTATAACAGGCTCCTTCACCATGGTTCCACGGTATGGAGCTACCTCATTACTAGTGATTTTTGGCATCCGCACAGTGGAAATTTGAGGTCCGTGGTAAATAAATGTTTGCTGATGTTGGTATATATGATGTTGATGTGCTTGAGTTAAGGGGAGTCTTCCAGGCTTTCTAGTAATACAAGGCCGCCCACCATGGCTATCCTCGATCAGAGCAGAGCTTTGGATTCCTAGCCTTGTGAGAAGATCTTGCCATAAGCGAAAATAACACTATATAATTGAAAGAACAATTAACACTGGAAAATTGTTTGCCTTGGTACAAAATAGGCCATCTATATATATATATAAGCAGAAAGCAGGCAGCTTGTAACTAGCTTCCTGCTTTCTGGACCCATCACAATCAACAGAGGCTTTCAAAAGATATGGGGTTCTCCACGTTGGCTGATTCCATGTTCACAAGCATCCCAGTCTATCCAGACAGACACACACTGTTGTTACTTTGACTTTTGATGCAATACAAGCACTGGTATACAGCGAGGCTACGTGCACAACTAGAATAAATTTTGTACTTTCACATAACAAGAAGAAGTTATGTATTTTCAGTGCAATCCCACAAAATAGAATTATTATGAAATAACCAGTGCAGAGGTGTCCTACTCAATAATGCAAAATAATCAATGAAGGTAGTTTATTCTAGCTTTGTTCTAGTTATTTAAGGATGTGCTAGATTCTGTAACAATGGACATCAATTGAGAACTTGCAGATATGTACATATGGTTACCTTTGGAAGGCATTATTAACACTTGACCTTTCCTTTCCTTTCCATTATTATAGTACAAACAGATGTGGCTTTCCCTTTTGTTAAAAACGAAAGGAAAATGGGTTCTGATCATGTGTTAAGATTAAGATTTATCATTTTTATATTATGGGACAGGATATACTGTATTATATGCCTCGGTTTCCTTGAAACTTTCCAAGAGAGATTTCATTTATATGCAGAACAGAAAAGAAAAACTCTATGGGATAGGACCTTTTTTTTTTTCTCATGCCATCAAAACCTCACTGAAATCCGATGCTTCAATCTTTATGTTTCCAAAGCAATAATATTCTTGTTTATCTGTAGACAAATGCAGTGAGATGCTGAGGAGGTAGGATAAAGATAAGATGAAACATGGAAAAAGTTAAAGAATATCTCATTACATTTAATAATAGTGGTTCACATGTAGAAAAAGTTGATGAAAAGAATCCTCATCATTTCAAGATGCGTTCTGTGGACTGGAAAAGAGGTGTATACCCAGAGCATTTCCTTCTCTCCTTTCTTTGTTTCTTGAAGGCATGTAAAGCATCGAAGGGATCCCTCTGAATCTCACTATCACAGGAGACAAAGAAGTTTCTTAACGCAGAACTCTGAGCATGTGTTCAAGTAACTCTTAATAAATTAATAGATTACATACTTTAAAAAAAATTAAAAATCAAGTTTTATAAAAGTCTAATTTAGAGATAACTTTATACTTAAGAATCAAAAGCTTGAACCTAGATATAACTTTATATCTAAGAACTTTTAAGTATTTGAATGATGCCATAAATCCAGTTAATTTTTGATAAATTATGAATCTAGTTAATTTTTGATAAATTATTGTATGATCTTTTTCTCTTCAAAGAAATGTTGTTTTTCCATAAACAAACAAAAAAAAAAACTCATGTTTATTCTTCAACTTATTGTCCAAAATTTGCAGCTCAAAAAAACATAATGTAATCTTCTCTAACTAATCATAATGGACTGTTAACACGACCAAAAGATTGATGTTTTATTCCAAGTATAGGAGTGTCGAAGTAATAAATAACCTGACAAGATCGAGGTCGAACCATAGAAAAATTAATTGTATAAATTATAGATAACAATAATAGAATAACAACAATAACAACAACAACAATAGTAATAATAATAAAGAAGACGAAGAAAAAGAAAAAAAAGTTACTGAGAACTTTGAAATGAAAGATTAATGTAAGGATTAAACAATGATAACAACAAATGTCAAGAT